>NC_092378.1:91854923-92154923 GCF_030028105.1 Mobula birostris
TCATGGTCTGGTACAGCAATCTGAGTATTGCAGGGAGTAACATTCTCAGATCAATCATGGTCTGGTACAGCAATCTGAGCATTGCAGGGAGTAATAGTCTCGGATGAACCATGGTCTGATACAGCAATCTGAGTATTGCAGAGAGTAATAGTCTCGGATCAATCATGGTCTGGTACAGCAATCTGAGTATTCCAGGGAGTAATAATCTGAGTATTGCAGGGATAATAGTCCCGGATCAATCATGGTCTGATACAGCAATCCGAGTATTGCAGGGATAATAGTCTCGGATCAATCATGGTATGATACAGCAATCTGAGTATTGCAGAGAGTAATAGTCTCGGATCAATCATAGTCTGGTACAGCAATCTGAGTATTGCAGGGAGTAATAGTAGCGGATCAACCATGGTCTGATACAGCAATCTGAGTATTGCAGGGTGTAATAATCTGAGTATTGCAGGGATAATAGTCTCGGATCAATCATGGTCTGATACAGCAATCTGAGTATTGCAGGGATAATAGTCTCGGATCAATCATGGTCAGGTACAGCAATCTGAGTATTGCAGGGAGTAATAGTCTCGGATCAATAATGGTCTGGTACAGCAATCTGGGTATTGTAGGGAGTAATAGTCTCGGATAAATCATCGTCTGATACAGCAATCTCAGTATTGCATGGAGTAATATTATCGGATTAATCATGGTCTGGTACAGCAATCTGAGTACTGCAGGGAGTAATAATCTGAGTATTGCAGGGATAATAGTCTCGGATCAATTATGGTCTGATACAGCAATCTGAGTATTGCAGGGAGTAATAGTCTCGGATCAATGATGGTATGGTACAGCAATCTGAGTATTGCAGGGAGTAATAGTCTCGGATCAATCATGGTCTGATACAGCAATCTGAGTATTGCAGGGAGTAATACTCTCGGATCAACCATGGTCTGATGCAGCAATCTGAGTATTGCAGGGAGTAATAGTCTCGGATCAATTATGGTCTGATACAGCAATCTGAGGGTTGCAGGGATTAATAATCTGAGTATGGCAGGGATAATAGTCTCGGATCAATCATGGTCTGATACACAATCTGAGTATTGCAGGGATAATAGTCTCGGATCAATCATGGTCAGGTACAGCAATCTGAGCATTGCAGGGAGTAATAGTCTCGGATGAACCATGGTCTGATACAGCAATCTGAGTATTGCAGAGAGTAATAGTCTCGGATCAATCATGGTCTGGTACAGCAATCTGAGTATTCCAGGGAGTAATAATCTGAGTATTGCAGGGATAATAGTCCCGGATCAATCATGGTCTGATACAGCAATCCGAGTATTGCAGGGATAATAGTCTCGGATCAATCATGGTATGATACAGCAATCTGAGTATTGCAGAGAGTAATAGTCTCGGATCAATCATAGTCTGGTACAGCAATCTGAGTATTGCAGGGAGTAATAGTAGCGGATCAACCATGGTCTGATACAGCAATCTGAGTATTGCAGGGTGTAATAATCTGAGTATTGCAGGGATAATAGTCTCGGATCAATCATGGTCTGATACAGCAATCTGAGTATTGCAGGGATAATAGTCTCGGATCAATCATGGTCAGGTACAGCAATCTGAGTATTGCAGGGAGTAATAGTCTCGGATCAATAATGGTCTGGTACAGCAATCTGGGTATTGTAGGGAGTAATAGTCTCGGATAAATCATCGTCTGATACAGCAATCTCAGTATTGCATGGAGTAATATTATCGGATTAATCATGGTCTGGTACAGCAATCTGAGTACTGCAGGGAGTAATAATCTGAGTATTGCAGGGATAATAGTCTCGGATCAATTATGGTCTGATACAGCAATCTGAGTATTGCAGGGAGTAATAGTCTCGGATCAATGATGGTATGGTACAGCAATCTGAGTATTGCAGGGAGTAATAGTCTCGGATCAATCATGGTCTGATACAGCAATCTGAGTATTGCAGGGAGTAATACTCTCGGATCAACCATGGTCTGATGCAGCAATCTGAGTATTGCAGGGAGTAATAGTCTCGGATCAATTATGGCCTGATACAGCAATCTGAGGGTTGCAGGGATTAATAATCTGAGTATGGCAGGGATAATAGTCTCGGATCAATCATGGTCTGATACACAATCTGAGTATTGCAGGGATAATAGTCTCGGATCAATCATGGTCAGGTACAGCAATCTGAGTATTGCAGGGAGTAATAGTCTCGGATCAATAATGGTCTGGTACAGCAATCTGGGTATTGTAGGGAGTAATAGTCTCGGATAAATCATGGTCTGATACAGCAATCTCAGTATTCCATGGAGTAATAGTCTCGGATTAATCATGGTCTGGTACAGTAATCTGAGTATTGCAGGGAGAAATAATCTGAGTTTTGCAGGGATAATAGTCTCGGATCAATTATGGTCTGATGCAGCAATCTGAGTATTGCAGGGAGTAATAGTCTCGGATCAATAGTGGGCGGGTAGAGCAATCCGAGTATTGCAGGGAGTAATAGTCTCGGATCAATCATGGTCTGATACAGCAATCTGAGTATTGCAGGGATAATAGTCTCGGATCAATCATGGTCTGATACAGCAATCTGAGTATTGCAGGGATAATAGTCTCGGATCAATCATGGTCTGGTACAGCAATCTGAGTATTGCAGGGAGTAATAATCTGAGTATTGCAGGGATAATAGTCTCGGATCAATCATGGTCTGGTACAGCAATCTGAGTATTGCAGGGAGTAACATTCTCAGATCAATCATGGTCTGGTACAGCAATCTGAGCATTGCAGGGAGTAATAGTCTCGGATGAACCATGGTCTGATACAGCAATCTGAGTATTGCAGAGAGTAATAGTCTCGGATCAATCATAGTCTGGTACAGCAATCTGAGTATTCCAGGGAGTAATAATCTGAGTATTGCAGGGATAATAGTCCCGGATCAATCATGGTCTGATACAGCAATCCGAGTATTGCAGGGATAATAGTCTCGGATCAATCATGGTCTGATACAGCAATCTGAGTATTGCAGAGAGTAATAGTCTCGGATCAATCATAGTCTGGTACAGCAATCTGAGTATTGCAGGGCTAATAGTCTCGGTTCAATCATGGTCTGGTACAGCAATCTGAGTATTGCAGGGGGTAATAGTCTCTAATCAATCATGGTCTGCAACAGCAATCTGAGGATTGCAGGGATAATAGTCTTGGATCAATAGTGGTCTGGTACAGCAATCTGGGTATTGTAGGGAGTAATAGTCTCGGATAAATCATGGTCTGATACAGCAATCTCAGTATTGCATGGAGTAATATTATCGGATTAATCATGGTCTGGTACAGCAATCTGAGTACTGCAGGGAGTAATAATCTGAGTATTGCAGGGATAATAGTCTCGGATCAATCATGGTCAGGTACAGCAATCTGAGTATTGCAGGGAGTAATAGTCTCGGATCAATAATGGTCTGGTACAGCAATCTGGGTATTGTAGGGAGTAATAGTCTCGGATAAATCATCGTCTGATACAGCAATCTCAGTATTGCATGGAGTAATATTATCGGATTAATCATGGTCTGGTACAGCAATCTGAGTACTGCAGGGAGTAATAATCTGAGTATTGCAGGGATAATAGTCTCGGATCAATTATGGTCTGATACAGCAATCTGAGTATTGCAGGGAGTAATAGTCTCGGATCAATGATGGTATGGTACAGCAATCTGAGTATTGCAGGGAGTAATAGTCTCGGATCAATCATGGTCTGATACAGCAATCTGAGTATTGCAGGGAGTAATACTCTCGGATCAACCATGGTCTGATGCAGCAATCTGAGTATTGCAGGGAGTAATAGTCTCGGATCAATTATGGTCTGATACAGCAATCTGAGGGTTGCAGGGATTAATAATCTGAGTATGGCAGGGATAATAGTCTCGGATCAATCATGGTCTGATACACAATCTGAGTATTGCAGGGATAATAGTCTCGGATCAATCATGGTCAGGTACAGCAATCTGAGTATTGCAGGGAGTAATAGTCTCGGATGAATAATGGTCTGGTACAGCAATCTGGGTATTGTAGGGAGTAATAGTCTCGGATAAATCATGGTCTGATACAGCAATCTCAGTATTCCATGGAGTAATAGTCTCGGATTAATCATGGTCTGGTACAGTAATCTGAGTATTGCAGGGAGAAATAATCTGAGTTTTGCAGGGATAATAGTCTCGGATCAATTATGGTCTGATGCAGTAATCTGAGTATTGCAGGGAGTAATAGTCTCGGATCAATAGTGGGCGGGTAGAGCAATCCGAGTATTGCAGGGAGTAATAGTCTCGGATCAATCATGGTCTGATACAGCAATCTGAGTATTGCAGGGATAATAGTCTCGGATCAATCATGGTCTGATACAGCAATCTGAGTATTGCAGGGATAATAGTCTCGGATCAATCATGGTCTGGTACAGCAATCTGAGTATTGCAGGGAGTAATAATCTGAGTATTGCAGGGATAATAGTCTCGGATCAATCATGGTCTGGTACAGCAATCTGAGTATTGCAGGGAGTAACATTCTCAGATCAATCATGGTCTGGTACAGCAATCTGAGCATTGCAGGGAGTAATAGTCTCGGATGAACCATGGTCTGATACAGCAATCTGAGTATTGCAGAGAGTAATAGTCTCGGATCAATCATAGTCTGGTACAGCAATCTGAGTATTCCAGGGAGTAATAATCTGAGTATTGCAGGGATAATAGTCCCGGATCAATCATGGTCTGATACAGCAATCCGAGTATTGCAGGGATAATAGTCTCGGATCAATCATGGTCTGATACAGCAATCTGAGTATTGCAGAGAGTAATAGTCTCGGATCAATCATAGTCTGGTACAGCAATCTGAGTATTGCAGGGCTAATAGTCTCGGTTCAATCATGGTCTGGTACAGCAATCTGAGTATTGCAGGGGGTAATAGTCTCTAATCAATCATGGTCTGCAACAGCAATCTGAGGATTGCAGGGATAATAGTCTTGGATCAATAGTGGTCTGGTACAGCAATCTGGGTATTGTAGGGAGTAATAGTCTCGGATAAATCATGGTCTGATACAGCAATCTCAGTATTGCATGGAGTAATATTATCGGATTAATCATGGTCTGGTACAGCAATCTGAGTACTGCAGGGAGTAATAATCTGAGTATTGCAGGGATAATAGTCTCGGATCAATTATGGTCTGATACAGCAATCTGAGTATTGCAGGGAGTAATAGTCTCGGATCAATGATGGTATGGTACAGCAATCTGAGTATTGCAGGGAGTAATAGTCTCGGATCAATCATGGTCTGATACAGCAATCTGAGTATTGCAGGGAGTAGTACTCTCGGATCAACCATGGTCTGATGCAGCAATCTGAGTATTGCAGGGAGTAATAGTCTCGGATCAATTATGGTCTGATACAGCAATCTGAGGGTTGCAGGGATTAATAATCTGAGTATGGCAGGGATAATAGTCTCGGATCAATCATGGTCTGATACACAATCTGAGTATTGCAGGGATAATAGTCTCGGATCAATCATGGTCAGGTACAGCAATCTGAGTATTGCAGGGAGTAATAGTCTCGGATCAATAATGGTCTGGTACAGCAATCTGAGTATTGCAGGGAGTAATAGTCTCGGATCAATAATGGGCGGGTAGAGCAATCTGAGTATTGCAGGGAGTAATAGTCTCGGATCAATCATGGTCTGATACAGCAATCTGAGTATTGCAGGGAGTAATACTCTCGGATCAAGCATGGTCTGATACAGCAATCTGAGTATTGCAGGGAGTAATAGTCTCGGATCAATCATGGTCTGGTACAGCAATCTGAGTATTGCAGGGAGTAATAGTCACGGATCAATCATGGTCTGGTACAGCAATCTGAGTATTGCAGGTGGTAATAGTCTCGGATCAATCATGGTCTGATACAGCAATCTGATGATTGCAGGGAGTAATAGTCTCGGATCAAACATGGTCTGGTACAGCAATCTGAGTATTGCAGGGATAATAGTCTCGGATCAATCATGGTCTGGTACAGCAATCTGAGCATTGCAGGGATAATAGTCTCGGATCAATCATGGTCTGGTACAGCAATCTGAGCATTGCAGGGATAATAGTCTCGGATCAATCATGGTCAGGTACAGCAATCTGAGTATTGCAGGGAGTAATAGTCTCGGATCAATAATGGTCTGGTACAGCAATCTGAGTATTGCAGGGAGTAATAGTCTCGGATCAATAATGGGCGGGTAGAGCAATCTGAGTATTGCAGGGAGTAATAGTCTCGGATCAATCATGGTCTGATACAGCAATCTGAGTATTGCAGGGAGTAATACTCTCGGATCAAGCATGGTCTGATACAGCAATCTGAGTATTGCAGGGGGTAATAGTCTCGGATTAATCATGGTCTGGTACAGCAATCTGAGTATTGCAGGGAGTAATAGTCACGGATCAATCATGGTCTGGTACAGCAATCTGAGTATTGCAGGTGGTAATAGTCTCGGATCAATCATGGTCTGATACAGCAATCTGATGATTGCAGGGAGTAATAGTCTCGGATCAATCATGGTCTGGTACAGCAATCTGAGTATTGCAGGGATAATAGTCTCGGATCAATCATGGTCTGGTACAGCAATCTGAGCATTGCAGGGATAATAGTCTCGGATCAATCATGGTCTGGTACAGCAATCTGAGTATTGCAGGGAGTTATAGTCTCGGATCAATCATGGTCTGGTACAGCAATCTGAGTATTGCAGGGAGTATTAGTTTCGGATCAATCATGGTCTGGTACAGCAATCTGAGTATTGCAGGGAGTAACATTCTCAGATCAATCATGGTCTGGTACAGCAATCTGAGTATTGCAGGGAGTAATAGTCTCGGATCAACCATGGTCTGATACAGCAATCTGAGTATTGCAGAGAGTAATAGTCTCGGATCAATCATGGTCTGGTACAACAATCTGAGTATTCCAGGGAGTAATAATCTGAGTATTGCAGGGATAATAGTCCCGGATTAATCATGGTCTGATACAGCAATCCGAGTATTGCAGGGATAATAGTCTCGGATCAATCATGGTCTGATACAGCAATCTGAGTATTGCAGAGAGTAATAGTCTCGGATCAATCATAGTCTGGTACAGCAATCTGAGTATTGCAGGGAGTAATAGTAGCGGATCAACCATGGTCTGATACAGCAATCTGAGTATTGCAGGGTGTAATAATCTGAGTATTGCAGGGATAATAGACACGGATCAATCATGGTCTGATACAGCAATCTGAGTATTGCAGGGCTAATAGTCTCGGTTCAATCATGGTCTGGTACAGCAATCTGAGTATTGCAGGGGGTAATAGTCTCTAATCAATCATGGTCTGCAACAGCAATCTGAGCATTGCAGGGATAATAGTCTCGGATCAATCATGGTCTGGTACAGCAATCTGAGTATTGCAGGGAGTAATAGTCTCGGATCAATCATGGTCTGATACAGCAATCTGAAGGTTGCAGGGATTAGTAATCTGAGTATTGCAGGGATAATAGTCTCGGATCAATCATGGTCTGATACAGCAATCTGAGTATTGCAGGGATAATGGTCTCGGATCAATCATGGTCAGGTACAGCAATCTGAGTATTGCAGGGAGTAATAGTCTCGGATCAATAATGGTCTGGTACAGCAATCTGGGTATTGTAGGGAGTAATAGTCTCGGATAAATCATCGTCTGATACAGCAATCTCAGTATTGCATGGAGTAATATTATCGGATTAATCATGGTCTGGTACAGCAATCTGAGTACTGCAGGGAGTAATAATCTGAGTATTGCAGGGATAATAGTCTCGGATCAATTATGGTCTGATACAGCAATCTGAGTATTGCAGGGAGTAATAGTCTCGGATCAATGATGGTATGGTACAGCAATCTGAGTATTGCAGGGAGTAATAGTCTCGGATCAATCATGGTCTGATACAGCAATCTGAGTATTGCAGGGAGTAATACTCTCGGATCAACCATGGTCTGATGCAGCAATCTGAGTATTGCAGGGAGTAATAGTCTCGGATCAATTATGGTCTGATACAGCAATCTGAGGGTTGCAGGGATTAATAATCTGAGTATGGCAGGGATAATAGTCTCGGATCAATCATGGTCTGATACACAATCTGAGTATTGCAGGGATAATAGTCTCGGATCAATCATGGTCAGGTACAGCAATCTGAGTATTGCAGGGAGTAATAGTCTCGGATCAATAATGGTCTGGTACAGCAATCTGGGTATTGTAGGGAGTAATAGTCTCGGATTAATCATGGTCTGGTACAGTAATCTGAGTATTGCAGGGTGAAATAATCTGAGTTTTGCAGGGATAATAGTCTCGGATCAATTATGGTCTGATACAGCAATCTGAGTATTGCAGGGAGTAATAGTCTCGGATCAATAGTGGGCGGGTTGAGCAATCTGAGTATTGCAGGGAGTAATAGTCTCGGATCAATCATGGTCTGATACAGCAATCTGAGTATTGCAGGGAGTAATACTCTCGGATCAAGCATGGTCTGATACAGCAATCTGAGTATTGCAGGGAGTAATAGTCTCGGATCAATCATGGTCTGGTACAGCAATCTGAGTATTGCAGGGAGTAATAGTCACGGATCAATCATGGTCTGGTACAGCAATCTGAGTATTGCAGGTGGTAATAGTCTCGGATCAATCATGGTCTGATACAGCAATCTGAGGATTGCAGGGACTAATAGTCTCGGATCAATCATGGTCTGGTACAGCAATCTGAGTATTGCAGGGATAATAGTCTCGGATCAATCATGGTCTGATACAGCAATCTGAGTATTGCAGGGATAATAGTCTCGGATCAATCATGGTCTGGTACAGCAATCTGAGTATTGCAGGGAGTAATAATCTGAGTATTGCAGGGATAATAGTCTCGGATCAATCATGGTCTGGTACAGCAATCTGAGCATTGTAGGGATAATAGTCTCGGATCAATCATGGTCTGGTACAGCAATCTGCGTATTGCAGGGACAATAGTCTCGGATCAATCATGGTCTGGTACAGCAATCTGAGTATTGCAGGGATAATAGTCTTGGATCAATCATGGTCTGATACAGCATTCTGCGTATTGCTTGGACATTAGTCTCGGATCAATCATGGTCTGATACAGCAATCTGAGTACTGCAGGGAGCAATAATCTGTGTATTGCCGGGATAATAGTCCCGGATCAATCATCGTCTGATACAGCAATCTGAGTATTGCAGGGATAATAGTCTCGGATCAATCATGGTCTGATACAGCAATCTGAGTATTGCAGGGATAATAGTCTCGGATCAATCATGGTCTGGTACAGCAATCTGAGTATTGCAGCGAGTGATAATCTGAGTATTGCAGGGATAATAGTCTCGGATCAATCATGGTCTGGTACAGCAATCTGAGCATTGCAGGGATAATAGTCTCGGATCAATCATGGTCTGGTACAGCAATCTGAGTATTGCAGGGAGTAACATTCTCAGATCAATCATGGTCTGGTACAGCAATCTGAGTGTTGCAGGGAGTAATAGTCTCGGATCAACCATGGTCTGATACAGCAATCTGAGTATTGCAGAGAGTAATAGTCTCGGATCAATCATGGTCTGGTACAGCAATCTGAGTATTCCAGGGAGTAATAATCTGAGTATTGCAGGGATAATAGTCCCGGATCAATCATGGTCTAATACAGCAATCCGAGTATTGCAGGGATAATAGTCTCGGATCAATCATGGTCTGATACAGCAATCTGAGTATTGCAGGGAGTAATACTCTCGGATCAACCATGGTGTGATGCAGCAATCTGAGTATTGCAGGGAGTAATAGTCTCGGATCAATTATGGTCTGATACAGCAATCTGAGGGTTGCAGGGATTAATAATCTGAGTATGGCAGGGATAATAGTCTCGGATCAATCATGGTCTGATACACAATCTGAGTATTGCAGGGATAATAGTCTCGGATCAATCATGGTCAGGTACAGCAATCTGAGTATTGCAGGGAGTAATAGTCTCGGATCAATAATGGTCTGGTACAGCAATCTGGGTATTGTAGGGAGTAATAGTCTCGGATTAATCATGGTCTGGTACAGTAATCTGAGTATTGCAGGGAGAAATAATCTGAGTTTTGCAGGGATAATAGTCTCGGATCAATTATGGTCTGATACAGCAATCTGAGTATTGCAGGGAGTAATAGTCTCGGATCAATAGTGGGCGGGTAGAGCAATCTGAGTATTGCAGGGAGTAATAGTCTCGGATCAATCATGGTCTGATACAGCAATCTGAGTATTGCAGGGAGTAATACTCTCGGATCAAGCATGGTCTGATACAGCAATCTGAGTATTGCAGGGAGTAATAGTCTCGGATCAATCATGGTCTGGTACAGCAATCTGAGTATTGCAGGGAGTAATAGTCACGGATCAATCATGGTCTGGTACAGCAATCTGAGTATTGCAGGTGGTAATAGTCTCGGATCAATCATGGTCTGATACAGCAATCTGAGGATTGCAGGGAGTAATAGTCTCGGATCAATCATGGTCTGGTACAGCAATCTGAGTATTGCAGGGATAATAGTCTCGGATCAATCATGGTCTGATACAGCAATCTGAGTATTGCAGGGATAATAGTCTCGGATCAATCATGGTCTGGTACAGCAATCTGAGTATTGCAGGGAGTAATAATCTGAGTATTGCAGGGATAATAGTCTCGGATCAATCATGGTCTGGTACAGCAATCTGAGCATTGTAGGGATAATAGTCTCGGATCAATCATGGTCTGGTACAGCAATCTGCGTATTGCAGGGACAATAGTCTCGGATCAATCATGGTCTGGTACAGCAATCTGAGTATTGCAGGGATAATAGTCTTGGATCAATCATGGTCTGATACAGCATTCTGCGTATTGCTTGGACATTAGTCTCGGATCAATCATGGTCTGATACAGCAATCTGAGTACTGCAGGGAGCAATAATCTGTGTATTGCCGGGATAATAGTCCCGGATCAATCATCGTCTGATACAGCAATCTGAGTATTGCAGGGATAATAGTCTCGGATCAATCATGGTCTGATACAGCAATCTGAGTATTGCAGGGATAATAGTCTCGGATCAATCATGGTCTGGTACAGCAATCTGAGTATTGCAGCGAGTGATAATCTGAGTATTGCAGGGATAATAGTCTCGGATCAATCATGGTCTGGTACAGCAATCTGAGCATTGCAGAGATAATAGTCGCGGATCAATCATGGTCTGGTACAGCAATCTGAGTATTGCAGGGAGTTATAGTCTCGGATCAATCATGGTCTGGTACAGCAATCTGAGTATTGCAGGGAGTATTAGTTTCGGATCAATCATGGTCTGGTACAGCAATCTGAGTATTGCAGGGAGTAACATTCTCAGATCAATCATGGTCTGGTACAGCAATCTGAGTGTTGCAGGGAGTAATAGTCTCGGATCAACCATGGTCTGATACAGCAATCTGAGTATTGCAGAGAGTAATAGTCTCGGATCAATCATGGTCTGGTACAGCAATCTGAGTATTCCAGGGAGTAATAATCTGAGTATTGCAGGGATAATAGTCCCGGATCAATCATGGTCTGATACAGCAATCCGAGTATTGGAGGGATAATAGTCTCGGATCAATCATGGTCTGATACAGCAATCTGAGTATTGCAGAGAGTAATAGTCTCGGATCAATCATGGTCTGGTACAGCAATCTGAGTATTGCAGGGAGTAATAGTAGCGGATCAACCATGGTCTGATACAGCAATCTGAGTATTGCAGGGTGTAATAATCTGAGTATTGCAGGGATAATAGTCACGGATCAATCATGGTCTGATACAGCAATCTGAGTATTGCAGGGCTAATAGTCTCGGTTCAATCATGTTCTGGTACAGCATTCTGAGTAATGCAGGGGGTAATAGTCTCTAATCAATCATGGTCTGATACAGCAATCTGAGGATTGCAGTGAGTAATAGTCTCGGATCAATCATGGTCTGGTACAGCAATCTGAGTATTGCAGGGAGTAATAGTCTCGGATCAATCATGGTCTGATACAGCAATCTGAGGATTGCAGTGAGTAATAGTCTCGGATTAATCATGGTCTGATACAGCAATCTGAGTATTGCAGAGAGTAATAGTCCCGGATCAACCATGGTCTGATACAGCAATCTGAGTATTGCAGAGAGTAATAGTCTCGGATCAATCATGGTCTGGTACAGCAATCTGAGTATTGCAGGGAGTAATAATCTGAGTATTGCAGGGATAATAGTCCCGGATCAATGATGGTCCGATACAGCAATCCGAGTATTGCAGGGATAATAGTCTCGGATCAATCATGGTCTGATACAGCAATCTGAGTATTGCAGAGAGTAATAGTCTCGGATCAATCATGGTCTGGTACAGCAATCTGAGTATTGCAGGGAGTAATAGTCTCGGATCAACCATGGTCTGATACGGCAATCTGAGTATTGCAGGGAGTAATAGTCTCGGATGAACCATGATCAGATACAGCAATCTGAGTATTGCAGCGTGTAATAATCTGAGCATTGCAGGGATAATAGTCCCGGATCAATCATGGTCTGATACAGCAATCTGAGTATTGCAGGGCTAATAGTCTCGGTTCAATCATGGTCTGTTACAGCAATCTGAGTATTGCAGGGGGTAATTGTCTAGGATCAATCATGGTCTGATACAGCAATCTGAGGATTGCAGTGAGTAATAGTCTCGGATCAATCATGGTCTGGTACAGCAAGCTGAGTATTGCAGGGAGTAATAGTCTCGGATCAATCATGGTCTGGTACAGCAATCTGAGTATTGCAGGGAGTAATAATCTGAGTATTGCAGGGATAATAGTCTCGGATCAATTATGGTCTGATACAGCAGTTTGAGTATTGCAGGGAGTAATAGACTCGGATTAATCATGGTCTGATACAGCAATCTGCGTATTGCAGGGACAATAGTCTCGGATCAATCATGGTCTGGTACAGCAATCTGAGTATTGCAGGGATAATAGTCTCGGATCAATCATTGTCTGATACAGCAATCTGCGTATTGCAGGGACAATAGTCTCGGATCAATCATGGTGTGATACAGCAATCTGAGTATTGCAGGAAGTAATAATCTGAGTATTGCAGGGATAAGAGTCCCGGATCAATCATGGTCTGATACAGCAATCTGAGTATTGCAGGGATAATAGTCTCGGATCAATCATGGTCTGGTACAGCAATCTGAGTATTGCAGGGAGTAATAGTCTCGGATCAATCATGGTCTGGTACAGCAATCTGAGTATTGCAGGGAGTAATAATCTGAGTATTGCAGGGATAATAGTCTCGGATCAATTATGGTCTGATACAGCAGTTTGAGTATTGCAGGGATAATAGTCTCGGATCAAACATGGTCTGATACAGCAATCTGCGTATTGCCGGGACAATAGTCTCGGATCAATCATGGTCTGGTACAGCAATCTGAGTATTGCAGGGAGTTATAGTCTCGGATCAATCATGGTCTGGTACAGCAATCTGAGTATTGCAGGGAGTATTAGTTTCGGATCAATCATGGTCTGCTACAGCAATCTGAGTATTGCAGGGAGTAACATTCTCAGATCAATCATGGTCTGGTACAGCAATCTGAGTATTGCAGGGAGTAATAGTCTCGGATCAACCATGGTCTGATACAGCAATCTGAGTATTTCAGAGAGTAATAGTCTCGGATCAATCATGGTCTGGTACAGCAATCTGAGTATTCCGGGGAGTAATAATCTGAGTATTGCAGGGATAATAGTCCCGGATCAATCATGGTCTGATACAGCAATCCGAGTATTGCAGGGATAATAGTCTCGGATCAATCATGGTCTGATACAGCAATCTGAGTATTGCAGAGAGTAATAGTCTCGGATCAATCATGGTCTGGTACAGCAATCTGAGTATTGCAGGGAGTAATAGTAGCGGATCAACCATGGTCTGATACAGCAATCTGAGTATTGCAGGGAGTAATAATCTGAGTATTGCAGGGATGATAGTCACGGATCAATCATGGTCTGATACAGCAATCTGAGTATTGCAGGGCTAATAGTCTCGGTTCAATCATGGTCTGTTACAGCAATCTGAGTATTGCAGGGGGTAATAGTCTCTAATCAATCATGGTCTGCAACAGCAATCTGAGGATTGCAGGGATAATAGTCTCGGATCAATCATGCTCTGGTACAGCAATCGGAGTATTGCAGGGAGCAAAAGTCTCGAATCAATCATGGTCTGGTACAGCAATCTGAGTATTGCAGGGAGTAATAGTCTCGGATCAATCATGGTCTGATACAGCAATCTGAGGGTTGCAGGGATTAATTATCTGAGTATTGCAGGGATAATAGTCTCGGATCAATCATGGTCTGATACAGCAATCTGAGTATTGCAGGAATAATAGTCTCGAATCAATCATGGTCAGGTACAGCAATCTGAGTATTGCAGGGAGTAATAGTCTCGGATCAATGATGGTATGGTACAGCAATCTGAGTATTGCAGGGATAATAGTCTCGGATCAATCATGGTCTGGTACAGCAATCGGAGTATTGCAGGGATAATAGTCTCGAATCAATCATGGTCAGGTACAGCAATCTGAGTATTGCAGGGAGTAATAGTCTCGGATCAATAATGGTCTGGTACAGCAGTCTGGGTATTGTAGGGAGTAATAGTCTCGGATCAATCATGGTCTGGTACAGCAATCTGAGTATTGCAGGGAGTAATAGTCACGGATCAATCATGGTCTGGTACAGCAATCTGAGTATTGCAGGTGGTAATAGTCTCGGATCAATCATGGTCTGATACAGCAATCTGAGGATTGCAGGGAGTAATAGTCTCGGATCAATCATGGTCTGGTACAGCAATCTGAGTATTGCAGGGATAATAGTCTCGGATCAATCATGGTCTGATACAGCAATCTGAGTATTGCAGGGATAATAGTCTCGGATCAATCATGGTCTGGTACAGCAATCTGAGTATTGCAGGGAGTAATAATATGAGTATTGCAGGGATAATAGTCTCGGATCAATCATGGTCTGGTACAGCAATCTGAGCATTGTAGGGATAATAGTCTCGGATCAATCATGGTCTGGTACAGCAATCTGCGTATTGCAGGGACAATAGTCTCGGATCAATCATGGTCTGGTACAGCAATGTGAGTATTGCAGGGATAATAGTCTTGGATCGATCATGGTCTGATACAGCATTCTGCGTATTGCTTGGACATTAGTCTCGGATCAATCATGGTCTGATACAGCAATCTGAGTACTGCAGGGAGCAATAATCTGTGTATTGCCGGGATAATAGTCCCGGATCAATCATCGTCTGATACAGCAATCTGAGTATTGCAGGGATAATAGTCTCGGATCAATCATGGTCTGATACAGCAATCTGAGTATTGCAGGGATAATAGTCTCGGATCAATCATGGTCTGGTACAGCAATCTGAGTATTGCAGGGAGTGATAATCTGAGTATTGCAGGGATAATAGTCTCGGATCAATCATGGTCTGGTACAGCAATCTGAGCATTGCAGGGATAATAGTCTCGGATCAATCATGGTCTGGTACAGCAATCTGAGTATTGCAGGGAGTTATAGTCTCGGATCAATCATGGTCTGGTACAGCAATCTGAGTATTGCAGGGAGTATTAGTTTCGGATCAATCATGGTCTGGTACAGCAATCTGAGTATTGCAGGGAGTAACATTCTCAGATCAATCATGGTCTGGTACAGCAATCTGAGTGTTGCAGGGAGTAATAGTCTCGGATCAACCATGGTCTGATACAGCAATCTGAGTATTGCAGAGAGTAATAGTCTCGGATCAATCATGGTCTGGTACAGCAATCTGAGTATTCCAGGGAGTAATAATCTGAGTATTGCAGGGATAATAGTCCCGGATCAATCATGGTCTGATACAGCAATCCGAGTATTGCAGGGATAATAGTCTCGGATCAATCATGGTCTGATACAGCAATCTGAGTATTGCAGAGAGTAATAGTCTCGGATCAATCATGGTCTGGTACAGCAATCTGAGTATTGCAGGGAGTAATAGTAGCGGATCAACCATGGTCTGATACAGCAATCTGAGTATTGCAGGGTGTAATAATCTGAGTATTGCAGGGATAATAGTCACGGATCAATCATGGTCTGATACAGCAATCTGAGTATTGCAGGGCTAATAGTCTCGGTTCAATCATGTTCTGGTACAGCATTCTGAGTATTGCAGGGGGTAATAGTCTCTAATCAATCATGGTCTGATACAGCAATCTGAGGATTGCAGTGAGTAATAGTCTCGGATCAATCATGGTCTGGTACAGCAATCTGAGTATTGCAGGGAGTAATAGTCTCGGATCAATCATGGTCTGATACAGCAATCTGAGGATTGCAGTGAGTAATAGTCTCGGATTAATCATGGTCTGATACAGCAATCTGAGTATTGCAGAGAGTAATAGTCCCGGATCAACCATGGTCTGATACAGCAATCTGAGTATTGCAGAGAGTAATAGTCTCGGATCAATCATGGTCTGGTACAGCAATCTGAGTATTGCAGGGAGTAATAATCTGAGTATTGCAGGGATAATAGTCCCGGATCAATGATGGTCCGATACAGCAATCCGAGTATTGCAGGGATAATAGTCTCGGATCAATCATGGTCTGATACAGCAATCTGAGTATTGCAGAGAGTAATAGTCTCGGATCAATCATGGTCTGGTACAGCAATCTGAGTATTGCAGGGAGTAATAGTCTCGGATCAACCATGGTCTGATACGGCAATCTGAGTATTGCAGGGAGTAATAGTCTCGGATGAACCATGATCAGATACAGCAATCTGAGTATTGCAGCGTGTAATAATCTGAGCATTGCAGGGATAATAGTCCCGGATCAATCATGGTCTGATACAGCAATCTGAGTATTGCAGGGCTAATAGTCTCGGTTCAATCATGGTCTGTTACAGCAATCTGAGTATTGCAGGGGGTAATTGTCTAGGATCAATCATGGTCTGATACAGCAATCTGAGGATTGCAGTGAGTAATAGTCTCGGATCAATCATGGTCTGGTACAGCAAGCTGAGTATTGCAGGGAGTAATAGTCTCGGATCAATCATGGTCTGGTACAGCAATCTGAGTATTGCAGGGAGTAATAATCTGAGTATTGCAGGGATAATAGTCTCGGATCAATTATGGTCTGATACAGCAGTTTGAGTATTGCAGGGAGTAATAGACTCGGATTAATCATGGTCTGATACAGCAATCTGCGTATTGCAGGGACAATAGTCTCGGATCAATCATGGTCTGGTACAGCAATCTGAGTATTGCAGGGATAATAGTCTCGGATCAATCATGGTCTGATACAGCAATCTGCGTATTGCAGGGACAATAGTCTCGGATCAATCATGGTGTGATACAGCAATCTGAGTATTGCAGGAAGTAATAATCTGAGTATTGCAGGGATAAGAGTCCCGGATCAATCATGGTCTGATACAGCAATCTGAGTATTGCAGGGATAATAGTCTCGGATCAATCATGGTCTGGTACAGCAATCTGAGTATTGCAGGGAGTAATAGTCTCGGATCAATCATTGTCTGGTACAGCAATCTGAGTATTGCAGGGAGTAATAATCTGAGTATTGCAGGGATAATAGTCTCGGATCAATTATGGTCTGATACAGCAGTTTGAGTATTGCAGGGATAATAGTCTCGGATCAAACATGGTCTGATACAGCAATCTGCGTATTGCCGGGACAATAGTCTCGGATCAATCATGGTCTGGTACAGCAATCTGAGTATTGCAGGGAGTTATAGTCTCGGATCAATCATGGTCTGGTACAGCAATCTGAGTATTGCAGGGAGTATTAGTTTCGGATCAATCATGGTCTGCTACAGCAATCTGAGTATTGCAGGGAGTAACATTCTCAGATCAATCATGGTCTGGTACAGCAATCTGAGTATTGCAGGGAGTAATAGTCTCGGATCAACCATGGTCTGATACAGCAATCTGAGTATTTCAGAGAGTAATAGTCTCGGATCAATCATGGTCTGGTACAGCAATCTGAGTATTCCGGGGAGTAATAATCTGAGTATTGCAGGGATAATAGTCCCGGATCAATCATGGTCTGATACAGCAATCCGAGTATTGCAGGGATAATAGTCTCGGATCAATCATGGTCTGATACAGCAATCTGAGTATTGCAGAGAGTAATAGTCTCGGATCAATCATGGTCTGGTACAGCAATCTGAGTATTGCAGGGAGTAATAGTAGCGGATCAACCATGGTCTGATACAGCAATCTGAGTATTGCAGGGAGTAATAATCTGAGTATTGCAGGGATAATAGTCACGGATCAATCATGGTCTGATACAGCAATCTGAGTATTGCAGGGCTAATAGTCTCGGTTCAATCATGGTCTGTTACAGCAATCTGAGTATTGCAGGGGGTAATAGTCTCTAATCAATCATGGTCTGCAACAGCAATCTGAGGATTGCAGGGATAATAGTCTCGGATCAATCATGCTCTGGTACAGCAATCGGAGTATTGCAGGGAGTAAAAGTCTCGAATCAATCATGGTCTGGTACAGCAATCTGAGTATTGCAGGGAGTAATAGTCTCGGATCAATCATGGTCTGATACAGCAATCTGAGGGTTGCAGGGATTAATTATCTGAGTATTGCAGGGATAATAGTCTCGGATCAATCATGGTCTGATACAGCAATCTGAGTATTGCAGGAATAATAGTCTCGAATCAATCATGGTCAGGTACAGCAATCTGAGTATTGCAGGGAGTAATAGTCTCGGATCAATGATGGTATGGTACAGCAATCTGAGTATTGCAGGGATAATAGTCTCGGATCAATCATGGTCTGGTACAGCAATCTGAGTATTGCAGGGATAATAGTCTCGAATCAATCATGGTCAGGTACAGCAATCTGAGTATTGCAGGGAGTAATAGTCTCGGATCAATAATGGTCTGGTACAGCAATCTGGGTATTGTAGGGAGTAATAGTCTCGGATCAATCATGGTCTGGTACAGCAATCTGAGTATTGCAGGGAGTAATAGTCACGGATCAATCATGGTCTGGTACAGCAATCTGAGTATTGCAGGTGGTAATAGTCTCGGATCAATCATGGTCTGATACAGCAATCTGAGGATTGCAGGGAGTAATAGTCTCGGATCAATCATGGTCTGGTACAGCAATCTGAGTATTGCAGGGATAATAGTCTCGGATCAATCATGGTCTGATACAGCAATCTGAGTATTGCAGGGATAATAGTCTCGGATCAATCATGGTCTGGTACAGCAATCTGAGTATTGCAGGGAGTAATAATCTGAGTATTGCAGGGATAATAGTCTCGGATCAATCATGGTCTGGTACAGCAATCTGAGCATTGTAGGGATAATAGTCTCGGATCAATCATTGTCTGGTACAGCAATCTGCGTATTGCAGGGACAATAGTCTCGGATCAATCATGGTCTGGTACAGCAATCTGAGTATTGCAGGGATAATAGTCTTGGATCGATCATGGTCTGATACAGCATTCTGCGTATTGCTTGGACATTAGTCTCGGATCAATCATGGTCTGATACAGCAATCTGAGTACTGCAGGGAGCAATAATCTGTGTATTGCCGGGATAATAGTCCCGGATCAATCATCGTCTGATACAGCAATCTGAGTATTGCAGGGATAATAGTCTCGGATCAATCATGGTCTGATACAGCAATCTGAGTATTGCAGGGATAATAGTCTCGGATCAATCATGGTCTGGTACAGCAATCTGAGTATTGCAGGGAGTGATAATCTGAGTATTGCAGGGATAATAGTCTCGGATCAATCATGGTCTGGTACAGCAATCTGAGCATTGCAGGGATAATAGTCTCGGATCAATCATGGTCTGCTACAGCAATCTGAGTATTGCAGGGAGTTATAGTCTCGGATCAATCATGGTCTGGTACAGCAATCTGAGTATTGCAGGGAGTATTAGTTTCGGATCAATCATGGTCTGGTACAGCAATCTGAGTATTGCAGGGAGTAACATTCTCAGATCAATCATGGTCTGGTACAGCAATCTGAGTGTTGCAGGGAGTAATAGTCTCGGATCAACCATGGTCTGATACAGCAATCTGAGTATTGCAGAGAGTAATAGTCTCGGATCAATCATGGTCTGGTACAGTAATCTGAGTATTCCAGGGAGTAATAATCTGAGTATTGCAGGGATAATAGTCCCGGATCAATCATGGTCTGATACAGCAATCCGAGTATTGCAGGGATAATAGTCTCGGATCAATCATGGTCTGATACAGCAATCTGAGTATTGCAGAGAGTAATAGTCTCGGATCAATCATGGTCTGGTACAGCAATCTGAGTATTGCAGGGAGTAATAGTAGCGGATCAACCATGGTCTGATACAGCAATCTGAGTATTGCAGGGTGTAATAATCTGAGTATTGCAGGGATAATAGTCACGGATCAATCATGGTCTGATACAGCAATCTGAGTATTGCAGGGCTAATAGTCTCGGTTCAATCATGTTCTGGTACAGCATTCTGAGTATTGCAGGGGGTAATAGTCTCTAATCAATCATGGTCTGATACAGCAATCTGAGGATTGCAGTGAGTAATAGTCTCGGATCAATCATGGTCTGGTACAGCAATCTGAGTATTGCAGGGAGTAATAGTCTCGGATCAATCATGGTCTGATACAGCAATCTGAGGATTGCAGTGAGTAATAGTCTCGGATTAATCATGGTCTGATACAGCAATCTGAGTATTGCAGGGAGTAATAGTCTCGGATCAATCATGGTCTGGTACAGCAATCTGAGTATTGCAGGGAGTAATAGTCACGGATCAATCATGGTCTGGTACAGCAATCTGAGTATTGCAGGTGGTAATAGTCTCGGATCAATCATGGTCTGATACAGCAATCTGAGGATTGCAGGGAGTAATAGTCTCGGATCAATCATGGTCTGGTACAGCAATCTGAGTATTGCAGGGATAATAGTCTCGGATCAATCATGGTCTGATACAGCAATCTGAGTATTGCAGGGATAATAGTCTCGGATCAATCATGGTCTGGTACAGCAATCTGAGTATTGCAGGGAGTAATAATCTGAGTATTGCAGGGATAATAGTCTCGGATCAATCATGGTCTGGTACAGCAATCTGAGCATTGTAGGGATAATAGTCTCGGATCAATCATGGTCTGGTACAGCAATCTGCGTATTGCAGGGACAATAGTCTCGGATCAATCATGGTCTGGTACAGCAATCTGAGTATTGCAGGGATAATAGTCTTGGATCAATCATGGTCTGATACAGCATTCTGCGTATTGCTTGGACATTAGTCTCGGATCAATCATGGTCTGATACAGCAATCTGAGTACTGCAGGGAGCAATAATCTGTGTATTGCCGGGATAATAGTCCCGGATCAATCATCGTCTGATACAGCAATCTGAGTATTGCAGGGATAATAGTCTCGGATCAATCATGGTCTGATACAGCAATCTGAGTATTGCAGGGATAATAGTCTCGGATCAATCATGGTCTGGTACAGCAATCTGAGTATTGCAGGGAGTGATAATCTGAGTATTGCAGGGATAATAGTCTCGGATCAATCATGGTCTGGTACAGCAATCTGAGCATTGCAGGGATAATAGTCTCGGATCAATCATGGTCTGGTACAGCAATCTGAGTATTGCAGGGAGTTATAGTCTCGGATCAATCATGGTCTGGTACAGCAATCTGAGTATTGCAGGGAGTATTAGTTTCGGATCAATCATGGTCTGGTACAGCAATCTGAGTATTGCAGGGAGTAACATTCTCAGATCAATCATGGTCTGGTACAGCAATCTGAGTGTTGCAGGGAGTAATAGTCTCGGATCAACCATGGTCTGATACAGCAATCTGAGTATTGCAGAGAGTAATAGTCTCGGATCAATCATGGTCTGGTACAGCAATCTGAGTATTCCAGGGAGTAATAATCTGAGTATTGCAGGGATAATAGTCCCGGATCAATCATGGTCTGATACAGCAATCCGAGTATTGCAGGGATAATAGTCTCGGATCAATCATGGTCTGATACAGCAATCTGAGTATTGCAGAGAGTAATAGTCTCGGATCAATCATGGTCTGGTACAGCAATCTGAGTATTGCAGGGAGTAATAGTAGCGGATCAACCATGGTCTGATACAGCAATCTGAGTATTGCAGGGTGTAATAATCTGAGTATTGCAGGGATAATAGTCACGGATCAATCATGGTCTGATACAGCAATCTGAGTATTGCAGGGCTAATAGTCTCGGTTCAATCATGTTCTGGTACAGCATTCTGAGTATTGCAGTGGGTAATAGTCTCTAATCAATCATGGTCTGATACAGCAATCTGAGGATTGCAGTGAGTAATAGTCTCGGATCAATCATGGTCTGGTACAGCAATCTGAGTATTGCAGGGAGTAATAGTCTCGGATCAATCATGGTCTGATACAGCAATCTGAGGATTGCAGTGAGTAATAGTCTCGGATTAATCATGGTCTGATACAGCAATCTGAGTATTGCAGAGAGTAATAGTCCCGGATCAACCATGGTCTGATACAGCAATCTGAGTATTGCAGAGAGTAATAGTCTCGGATCAATCATGGTCTGGTACAGCAATCTGAGTATTGCAGGGAGTAATAATCTGAGTATTGCAGGGATAATAGTCCCGGATCAATGATGGTCCGATACAGCAATCCGAGTATTGCAGGGATAATAGTCTCGGATCAATCATGGTCTGATACAGCAATCTGAGTATTGCAGAGAGTAATAGTCTCGGATCAATCATGGTCTGGTACAGCAATCTGAGTATTGCAGGGAGTAATAGTCTCGGATCAACCATGGTCTGATACGGCAATCTGAGTATTGCAGGGAGTAATAGTCTCGGATGAACCATGATCAGATACAGCAATCTGAGTATTGCAGCGTGTAATAATCTGAGCATTGCAGGGATAATAGTCCCGGATCAATCATGGTCTGATACAGCAATCTGAGTATTGCAGGGCTAATAGTCTCGGTTCAATCATGGTCTGGTACAGCAATCTGAGTATTCCGGGGAGTAATAATCTGAGTATTGCAGGGATAATAGTCCCGGATCAATCATGGTCTGATACAGCAATCCGAGTATTGCAGGGATAATAGTCTCGGATCAATCATGGTCTGATACAGCAATCTGAGTATTGCAGAGAGTAATAGTCTCGGATCAATCATGGTCTGGTACAGCAATCTGAGTATTGCAGGGAGTAATAGTAGCGGATCAACCATGGTCTGATACAGCAATCTGAGTATTGCAGGGAGTAATAATCTGAGTATTGCAGGGATAATAGTCACGGATCAATCATGGTCTGATACAGCAATCTGAGTATTGCAGGGCTAATAGTCTCGGTTCAATCATGGTCTGTTACAGCAATCTGAGTATTGCAGGGGGTAATAGTCTCTAATCAATCATGGTCTGCAACAGCAATCTGAGGATTGCAGGGATAATAGTCTCGGATCAATCATGCTCTGGTACAGCAATCGGAGTATTGCAGGGAGTAAAAGTCTCGAATCAATCATGGTCTGGTACAGCAATCTGAGTATTGCAGGGAGTAATAGTCTCGGATCAATCATGGTCTGGTACAGCAATCTGCGTATTGCAGGGACAATAGTCTCGGATCAATCATGGTCTGGTACAGCAATCTGAGTATTGCAGGGATAATAGTCTTGGATCAATCATGGTCTGATACAGCATTCTGCGTATTGCTTGGACATTAGTCTCGGATCAATCATGGTCTGATACAGCAATCTGAGTACTGCAGGGAGCAATAATCTGTGTATTGCCGGGATAATAGTCCCGGATCAATCATCGTCTGATACAGCAATCTGAGTATTGCAGGGATAATAGTCTCGGATCAATCATGGTCTGATACAGCAATCTGAGTATTGCAGGGATAATAGTCTCGGATCAATCATGGTCTGGTACAGCAATCTGAGTATTGCAGGGAGTGATAATCTGAGTATTGCAGGGATAATAGTCTCGGATCAATCATGGTCTGGTACAGCAATCTGAGCATTGCAGGGATAATAGTCTCGGATCAATCATGGTCTGGTACAGCAATCTGAGTATTGCAGGGAGTTATAGTCTCGGATCAATCATGGTCTGGTACAGCAATCTGAGTATTGCAGGGAGTATTAGTTTCGGATCAATCATGGTCTGGTACAGCAATCTGAGTATTGCAGGGAGTAACATTCTCAGATCAATCATGGTCTGGTACAGCAATCTGAGTGTTGCAGGGAGTAATAGTCTCGGATCAACCATGGTCTGATACAGCAATCTGAGTATTGCAGAGAGTAATAGTCTCGGATCAATCATGGTCTGGTACAGCAATCTGAGTATTCCAGGGAGTAATAATCTGAGTATTGCAGGGATAATAGTCCCGGATCAATCATGGTCTGATACAGCAATCCGAGTATTGCAGGGATAATAGTCTCGGATCAATCATGGTCTGATACAGCAATCTGAGTATTGCAGAGAGTAATAGTCTCGGATCAATCATGGTCTGGTACAGCAATCTGAGTATTGCAGGGAGTAATAGTAGCGGATCAACCATGGTCTGATACAGCAATCTGAGTATTGCAGGGTGTAATAATCTGAGTATTGCAGGGATAATAGTCACGGATCAATCATGGTCTGATACAGCAATCTGAGTATTGCAGGGCTAATAGTCTCGGTTCAATCATGTTCTGGTACAGCATTCTGAGTATTGCAGTGGGTAATAGTCTCTAATCAATCATGGTCTGATACAGCAATCTGAGGATTGCAGTGAGTAATAGTCTCGGATCAATCATGGTCTGGTACAGCAATCTGAGTATTGCAGGGAGTAATAGTCTCGGATCAATCATGGTCTGATACAGCAATCTGAGGATTGCAGTGAGTAATAGTCTCGGATTAATCATGGTCTGATACAGCAATCTGAGTATTGCAGAGAGTAATAGTCTCGGATCAATCATGGTCTGGTACAGCAATCTGAGTATTGCAGGGAGTAATAATCTGAGTATTGCAGGGATAATAGTCCCGGATCAATGATGGTCCGATACAGCAATCCGAGTATTGCAGGGATAATAGTCTCGGATCAATCATGGTCTGATACAGCAATCTGAGTATTGCAGAGAGTAATAGTCTCGGATCAATCATGGTCTGGTACAGCAATCTGAGTATTGCAGGGAGTAATAGTCTCGGATCAACCATGGTCTGATACGGCAATCTGAGTATTGCAGGGAGTAATAGTCTCGGATGAACCATGATCAGATACAGCAATCTGAGTATTGCAGCGTGTAATAATCTGAGCATTGCAGGGATAATAGTCCCGGATCAATCATGGTCTGATACAGCAATCTGAGTATTGCAGGGCTAATAGTCTCGGTTCAATCATGGTCTGGTACAGCAATCTGAGTATTCCGGGGAGTAATAATCTGAGTATTGCAGGGATAATAGTCCCGGATCAATCATGGTCTGATACAGCAATCCGAGTATTGCAGGGATAATAGTCTCGGATCAATCATGGTCTGATACAGCAATCTGAGTATTGCAGAGAGTAATAGTCTCGGATCAATCATGGTCTGGTACAGCAATCTGAGTATTGCAGGGAGTAATAGTAGCGGATCAACCATGGTCTGATACAGCAATCTGAGTATTGCAGGGAGTAATAATCTGAGTATTGCAGGGATAATAGTCACGGATCAATCATGGTCTGATACAGCAATCTGAGTATTGCAGGGCTAATAGTCTCGGTTCAATCATGGTCTGTTACAGCAATCTGAGTATTGCAGGGGGTAATAGTCTCTAATCAATCATGGTCTGCAACAGCAATCTGAGGATTGCAGGGATAATAGTCTCGGATCAATCATGCTCTGGTACAGCAATCGGAGTATTGCAGGGAGTAAAAGTCTCGAATCAATCATGGTCTGGTACAGCAATCTGAGTATTGCAGGGAGTAATAGTCTCGGATCAATCATGGTCTGATACAGCAATCTGAGGGTTGCAGGGATTAATTATCTGAGTATTGCAGGGATAATAGTCTCGGATCAATCATGGTCTGATACAGCAATCTGAGTATTGCAGGAATAATAGTCTCGAATCAATCATGGTCAGGTACAGCAATCTGAGTATTGCAGGGAGTAATAGTCTCGGATCAATGATGGTATGGTACAGCAATCTGAGTATTGCAGGGATAATAGTCTCGGATCAATCATGGTCTGGTACAGCAATCTGAGTATTG
This sequence comes from Mobula birostris, assembly GCF_030028105.1. Taxonomy (NCBI): domain Eukaryota; kingdom Metazoa; phylum Chordata; class Chondrichthyes; order Myliobatiformes; family Myliobatidae; genus Mobula; species Mobula birostris. The sequence goes on from NC_092378.1 coordinate 91,881,227, forward strand.
CAGGGATAATAGTCTCGAATCAATCATGGTCAGGTACAGCAATCTGAGTATTGCAGGGAGTAATAGTCTCGGATCAATAATGGTCTGGTACAGCAATCTGGGTATTGTAGGGAGTAATAGTCTCGGATCAATCATGGTCTGGTACAGCAATCTGAGTATTGCAGGGAGTAATAGTCACGGATCAATCATGGTCTGGTACAGCAATCTGAGTATTGCAGGTGGTAATAGTCTCGGATCAATCATGGTCTGATACAGCAATCTGAGGATTGCAGGGAGTAATAGTCTCGGATCAATCATGGTCTGGTACAGCAATCTGAGTATTGCAGGGATAATAGTCTCGGATCAATCATGGTCTGATACAGCAATCTGAGTATTGCAGGGATAATAGTCTCGGATCAATCATGGTCTGGTACAGCAATCTGAGTATTGCAGGGAGTAATAATCTGAGTATTGCAGGGATAATAGTCTCGGATCAATCATGGTCTGGTACAGCAATCTGAGCATTGTAGGGATAATAGTCTCGGATCAATCATGGTCTGGTACAGCAATCTGCGTATTGCAGGGACAATAGTCTCGGATCAATCATGGTCTGGTACAGCAATCTGAGTATTGCAGGGATAATAGTCTTGGATCGATCATGGTCTGATACAGCATTCTGCGTATTGCTTGGACATTAGTCTCGGATCAATCATGGTCTGGTACAGCAATCTGAGTATTGCAGGGAGTAATAGTAGCGGATCAACCATGGTCTGATACAGCAATCTGAGTATTGCAGGGTGTAATAATCTGAGTATTGCAGGGATAATAGTCACGGATCAATCATGGTCTGATACAGCAATCTGAGTATTGCAGGGCTAATAGTCTCGGTTCAATCATGTTCTGGTACAGCATTCTGAGTATTGCAGGGGGTAATAGTCTCTAATCAATCATGGTCTGATACAGCAATCTGAGGATTGCAGTGAGTAATAGTCTCGGATCAATCATGGTCTGGTACAGCAATCTGAGTATTGCAGGGAGTAATAGTCTCGGATCAATCATGGTCTGATACAGCAATCTGAGGATTGCAGTGAGTAATAGTCTCGGATTAATCATGGTCTGATACAGCAATCTGAGTATTGCAGAGAGTAATAGTCCCGGATCAACCATGGTCTGATACAGCAATCTGAGTATTGCAGAGAGTAATAGTCTCGGATCAATCATGGTCTGGTACAGCAATCTGAGTATTGCAGGGAGTAATAATCTGAGTATTGCAGGGATAATAGTCCCGGATCAATGATGGTCCGATACAGCAATCCGAGTATTGCAGGGATAATAGTCTCGGATCAATCATGGTCTGATACAGCAATCTGAGTATTGCAGAGAGTAATAGTCTCGGATCAATCATGGTCTGGTACAGCAATCTGAGTATTGCAGGGAGTAATAGTCTCGGATCAACCATGGTCTGATACGGCAATCTGAGTATTGCAGGGAGTAATAGTCTCGGATGAACCATGATCAGATACAGCAATCTGAGTATTGCAGCGTGTAATAATCTGAGCATTGCAGGGATAATAGTCCCGGATCAATCATGGTCTGATACAGCAATCTGAGTATTGCAGGGCTAATAGTCTCGGTTCAATCATGGTCTGTTACAGCAATCTGAGTATTGCAGGGGGTAATTGTCTAGGATCAATCATGGTCTGATACAGCAATCTGAGGATTGCAGTGAGTAATAGTCTCGGATCAATCATGGTCTGGTACAGCAAGCTGAGTATTGCAGGGAGTAATAGTCTCGGATCAATCATGGTCTGGTACAGCAATCTGAGTATTGCAGGGAGTAATAATCTGAGTATTGCAGGGATAATAGTCTCGGATCAATTATGGTCTGATACAGCAGTTTGAGTATTGCAGGGAGTAATAGACTCGGATTAATCATGGTCTGATACAGCAATCTGCGTATTGCAGGGACAATAGTCTCGGATCAATCATGGTCTGGTACAGCAATCTGAGTATTGCAGGGATAATAGTCTCGGATCAATCATGGTCTGATACAGCAATCTGCGTATTGCAGGGACAATAGTCTCGGATCAATCATGGTGTGATACAGCAATCTGAGTATTGCAGGAAGTAATAATCTGAGTATTGCAGGGATAAGAGTCCCGGATCAATCATGGTCTGATACAGCAATCTGAGTATTGCAGGGATAATAGTCTCGGATCAATCATGGTCTGGTACAGCAATCTGAGTATTGCAGGGAGTAATAGTCTCGGATCAATCATGGTCTGGTACAGCAATCTGAGTATTGCAGGGAGTAATAATCTGAGTATTGCAGGGATAATAGTCTCGGATCAATTATGGTCTGATACAGCAGTTTGAGTATTGCAGGGATAATAGTCTCGGATCAAACATGGTCTGATACAGCAATCTGCGTATTGCCGGGACAATAGTCTCGGATCAATCATGGTCTGGTACAGCAATCTGAGTATTGCAGGGAGTTATAGTCTCGGATCAATCATGGTCTGGTACAGCAATCTGAGTATTGCAGGGAGTATTAGTTTCGGATCAATCATGGTCTGCTACAGCAATCTGAGTATTGCAGGGAGTAACATTCTCAGATCAATCATGGTCTGGTACAGCAATCTGAGTATTGCAGGGAGTAATAGTCTCGGATCAACCATGGTCTGATACAGCAATCTGAGTATTTCAGAGAGTAATAGTCTCGGATCAATCATGGTCTGGTACAGCAATCTGAGTATTCCGGGGAGTAATAATCTGAGTATTGCAGGGATAATAGTCCCGGATCAATCATGGTCTGATACAGCAATCCGAGTATTGCAGGGATAATAGTCTCGGATCAATCATGGTCTGGTACAGCAATCTGAGTACTGCAGGGAGTAATAGTAGCGGATCAACCATGGTCTGATACAGCAATCTGAGTATTGCAGGGAGTAATAATCTGAGTATTGCAGGGATAATAGTCACGGATCAATCATGGTCTGATACAGCAATCTGAGTATTGCAGGGCTAATAGTCTCGGTTCAATCATGGTCTGTTACAGCAATCTGAGTATTGCAGGGGGTAATAGTCTCTAATCAATCATGGTCTGCAACAGCAATCTGAGGATTGCAGGGATAATAGTCTCGGATCAATCATGCTCTGGTACAGCAATCGGAGTATTGCAGGGAGTAAAAGTCTCGAATCAATCATGGTCTGGTACAGCAATCTGAGTATTGCAGGGAGTAATAGTCTCGGATCAATCATGGTCTGATACAGCAATCTGAGGGTTGCAGGGATTAATTATCTGAGTATTGCAGGGATAATAGTCTCGGATCAATCATGGTCTGATACAGCAATCTGAGTATTGCAGGAATAATAGTCTCGAATCAATCATGGTCAGGTACAGCAATCTGAGTATTGCAGGGAGTAATAGTCTCGGATCAATGATGGTATGGTACAGCAATCTGAGTATTGCAGGGATAATAGTCTCGGATCAATCATGGTCTGGTACAGCAATCTGAGTATTGCAGGGATAATAGTCTCGAATCAATCATGGTCAGGTACAGCAATCTGAGTATTGCAGGGAGTAATAGTCTCGGATCAATAATGGTCTGGTACAGCAATCTGGGTATTGTAGGGAGTAATAGTCTCGGATCAATCATGGTCTGGTACAGCAATCTGAGTATTGCAGGGAGTAATAGTCACGGATCAATCATGGTCTGGTACAGCAATCTGAGTATTGCAGGTGGTAATAGTCTCGGATCAATCATGGTCTGATACAGCAATCTGAGGATTGCAGGGAGTAATAGTCTCGGATCAATCATGGTCTGGTACAGCAATCTGAGTATTGCAGGGATAATAGTCTCGGATCAATCATGGTCTGATACAGCAATCTGAGTATTGCAGGGATAATAGTCTCGGATCAATCATGGTCTGGTACAGCAATCTGAGTATTGCAGGGAGTAATAATCTGAGTATTGCAGGGATAATAGTCTCGGATCAATCATGGTCTGGTACAGCAATCTGAGCATTGTAGGGATAATAGTCTCGGATCAATCATGGTCTGGTACAGCAATCTGCGTATTGCAGGGACAATAGTCTCGGATCAATCATGGTCTGGTACAGCAATCTGAGTATTGCAGGGATAATAGTCTTGGATCGATCATGGTCTGATACAGCATTCTGCGTATTGCTTGGACATTAGTCTCGGATCAATCATGGTCTGATACAGCAATCTGAGTACTGCAGGGAGCAATAATCTGTGTATTGCCGGGATAATAGTCCCGGATCAATCATCGTCTGATACAGCAATCTGAGTATTGCAGGGATAATAGTCTCGGATCAATCATGGTCTGATACAGCAATCTGAGTATTGCAGGGATAATAGTCTCGGATCAATCATGGTCTGGTACAGCAATCTGAGTATTGCAGGGAGTGATAATCTGAGTATTGCAGGGATAATAGTCTCGGATCAATCATGGTCTGGTACAGCAATCTGAGCATTGCAGGGATAATAGTCTCGGATCAATCATGGTCTGGTACAGCAATCTGAGTATTGCAGGGAGTTATAGTCTCGGATCAATCATGGTCTGGTACAGCAATCTGAGTATTGCAGGGAGTATTAGTTTCGGATCAATCATGGTCTGGTACAGCAATCTGAGTATTGCAGGGAGTAACATTCTCAGATCAATCATGGTCTGGTACAGCAATCTGAGTGTTGCAGGGAGTAATAGTCTCGGATCAACCATGGTCTGATACAGCAATCTGAGTATTGCAGAGAGTAATAGTCTCGGATCAATCATGGTCTGGTACAGCAATCTGAGTATTCCAGGGAGTAATAATCTGAGTATTGCAGGATAATAGTCCCGGATCAATCATGGCTGATACAGCAATCCGAGTATTGCAGGGATAGTAGTCTCGGATCAATCATGGTCTGATACAGCAATCTGAGTATTGCAGAGAGTAATAGTCTCGGATCAATCATGGTCTGGTACAGCAATCTGAGTATTGCAGGGAGTAATAGTAGCGGATCAACCATGGTCTGATACAGCAATCTGAGTATTGCAGGGTGTAATAATCTGAGTATTGCAGGGATAATAGTCACGGATCAATCATGGTCTGATACAGCAATCTGAGTATTGCAGGGCTAATAGTCTCGGTTCAATCATGTTCTGGTACAGCAATCTGAGTATTGCAGGGGGTAATAGTCTCTAATCAATCATGGTCTGATACAGCAATCTGAGGATTGCAGTGAGTAATAGTCTCGGATCAATCATGGTCTGGTACAGCAATCTGAGTATTGCAGAGAGTAATAGTCCCGGATCAACCATGGTCTGATACAGCAATCTGAGTATTGCAGAGAGTAATAGTCTCGGATCAATCATGGTCTGGTACAGCAATCTGAGTATTGCAGGGAGTAATAGTCTCGGATCAACCATGGTCTGATACGGCAATCTGAGTATTGCAGGGAGTAATAGTCTCGATGAACCATGATCAGATACAGCAATCTGAGTATTGCAGCGTGTAATAATCTGAGCATTGCAGGGATAATAGTCCCCGGATCAATCATGGTCTGATACAGCAATCTGAGTATTGCAGGGCTAATAGTCTCGGTTCAATCATGGTCTGTTACAGCAATCTGAGTATTGCAGGGGGTAATTGTCTAGGATCAATCATGGTCTGGTACAGCAAGCTGAGTATTGCAGGGAGTAATAGTCTCGGATCAATCATGGTCTGGTACAGCAATCTGAGTATTGCAGGGAGTAATAATCTGAGTATTGCAGGGATAATAGTCTCGGATCAATTATGGTCTGATACAGCAGTTTGAGTATTGCAGGGAGTAATAGACTCGGATTAATCATGGTCTGATACAGCAATCTGCGTATTGCAGGGACAATAGTCTCGGATCAATCATGGTCTGGTACAGCAATCTGAGTATTGCAGGGATAATAGTCTCGGATCAATCATGGTCTGATACAGCAATCTGCGTATTGCAGGGACAATAGTCTCGGATCAATCATGGTGTGATACAGCAATCTGAGTATTGCAGGAAGTAATAATCTGAGTATTGCAGGGATAAGAGTCCCGGATCAATCATGGTCTGATACAGCAATCTGAGTATTGCAGGGATAATAGTCTCGGATCAATCATGGTCTGGTACAGCAATCTGAGTATTGCAGGGAGTAATAGTCTCGGATCAATCATGGTCTGGTACAGCAATCTGAGTATTGCAGGGAGTAATAATCTGAGTATTGCAGGGATAATAGTCTCGGATCAATTATGGTCTGATACAGCAGTTTGAGTATTGCAGGGATAATAGTCTCGGATCAAACATGGTCTGATACAGCAATCTGCGTATTGCCGGGACAATAGTCTCGGATCAATCATGGTCTGGTACAGCAATCTGAGTATTGCAGGGAGTTATAGTCTCGGATCAATCATGGTCTGGTACAGAAATCTGAGTATTGCAGGGAGTATTAGTTTCGGATCAATCATGGTCTGCTACAGCAATCTGAGTATTGCAGGGAGTAACATTCTCAGATCAATCATGGTCTGGTACAGCAATCTGAGTATTGCAGGGAGTAATAGTCTCGGATCAACCATGGTCTGATACAGCAATCTGAGTATTTCAGAGAGTAATAGTCTCGGATCAATCATGGTCTGGTACAGCAATCTGAGTATTCCAGGGAGCAATAATCTGAGTATTGCAGGGATAATAGTCCCGGATCAATCATGGTCTGATACAGCAATCCGAGTATTGCAGGGATAATAGTCTCGGATCAATCATGGTCTGATACAGCAATCTGAGTATTGCAGAGAGTAATAGTCTCGGATCAATCATGGTCTGGTACAGCAATCTGAGTATTGCAGGGAGTAATAGTAGCGGATCAACCATGGTCTGATACAGCAATCTGAGTATTGCAGGGAGTAATAATCTGAGTATTGCAGGGATAATAGTCACGGATCAATCATGGTCTGATACAGCAATCTGAGTATTGCAGGGCTAATAGTCTCGGTTCAATCATGGTCTGGTACAGCAATCTGAGTATTGCAGGGGGTAATAGTCTCTAATCAATCATGGTCTGCAACAGCAATCTGAGGATTGCAGGGATAATAGTCTCGGATCAATCATGCTCTGGTACAGCAATCGGAGTATTGCAGGGAGTAAAAGTCTCGGATCAATCATGGTCTGGTACAGCAATCTGAGTATTGCAGGGAGTAATAGTCTCGGATCAATCATGGTCTGATACAGCAATCTGAGGGTTGCAGGGATTAATTATCTGAGTATTGCAGGGATAATAGTCCTCGGATCAATCATGGTCTGATACAGCAATCTGAGTATTGCAGGAATAATAGTCTCGAATCATCATGGTCAGGTACAGCAATCTGAGTATTGCAGGGAGTAATAGTCTCGGATCAATGATGGTATGGTACAGCAATCTGAGTATTGCAGGGATAATAGTCTCGGATCAATCATGGTCTGGTACAGCAATCTGAGTATTGCAGGGATAATAGTCTCGAATCAATCATGGTCAGGTACAGCAATCTGAGTATTGCAGGGAGTAATAGTCTTGGATCAATAATGGTCTGGTACAGCAATCTGGGTATTGTAGGGAGTAATAGTCTCGGATAAATCATGGTCTGATACAGCAATCTCAGTATTGCATGGAGTAATATTCTCGGATTAATCATGGTCTGGTACAGCAATCTGAGTACTGCAGGGAGTAATAATCTGAGTATTGCAGGGAGTAATAGACTCGGATTAATCATGGTCTGATACAGCAATCTGCGTATTGCAGGAAAATAGTCTCGGATCAATCATGGTCTGGTACAGCAATCTGAGTATTGCAGGGATAATAGTCTCGGATCAATCATGGTCTGATACAGCAATCTGCGTATTGCAGGGACAATAGTCTCGGATCAATCATGGTGTGATACAGCAATCTGAGTATTGCAGGAAGTAATAATCTGAGTATTGCAGGGATAAGAGTCCCGGATCAATCATGGTCTGATACAGCAATCTGAGTATTGCAGGGATAATAGTCTCGGATCAATCATGGTCTGGTACAGCAATCTGAGTATTGCAGGGAGTAATAGTCTCGGATCAATCATGGTCTGGTACAGCAATCTGAGTATTGCAGGGAGTAATAATCTGAGTATTGCAGGGATAATAGTCTCGGATCAATTATGGTCTGATACAGCAGTTTGAGTATTGCAGGGATAATAGTCTCGGATCAAACATGGTCTGATACAGCAATCTGCGTAATGCCGGGACAATAGTCTCGGATCAATCATGGTCTGGTACAGCAATCTGAGTATTGCAGGGAGTTATAGTCTCGGATCAATCATGGTCTGGTACAGCAATCTGAGTATTGCAGGGAGTATTAGTTTCGGATCAATCATGGTCTGGTACAGCAATCTGAGTATTGCAGGGAGTAACATTCTCAGATCAATCATTGTCTGGTACAGCAATCTGAGTATTGCAGGGAGTAATAGTCTCGGATCAACCATGGTCTGATACAGCAATCTGAGTATTTCAGAGAGTAATAGTCTCGGATCAATCATGGTCTGGTACAGCAATCTGAGTATTCCAGGGAGTAATAATCTGAGTATTGCAGGGATAATAGTCCCGGATCAATCATGGTCTGATACAGCAATCCGAGTATTGCAGGGATAATAGTCTCGGATCAATCATGGTCTGATACAGCAATCTGAGTATTGCAGAGAGTAATAGTCTCGGATCAATCATGGTCTGGTACAGCAATCTGAGTATTGCAGGGAGTAATAGTAGCGGATCAACCATGGTCTGATACATCAATCTGAGTATTGCAGGGAGTAATAATCTGAGTATTGCAGGGATGATAGTCACGGATCAATCATGGTCTGGTACAGCAATCTGAGTATTGCAGGGAGTAATAGTCTCGGATCAATCATGGTCTGATACAGCAATCTGAGGGTTGCAGGGATTAATTATCTGAGTATTGCAGGGATAATAGTCTCGGATCAATCATGGTCTGATACAGCAATCTGAGTATTGCAGGGATAATAGTCTCGAATCAATCATGGTCAGGTACAGCAATCTGAGTATTGCAGGGAGTAATAGTCTCGGATCAATAATGGTCTGGTACAGCAATCTGGGTATTGTAGGGAGTAATAGTCTCGGATAAATCTTGGTCTGATACAGCAATCTCAGTATTGCATGGAGTAATATTCTCGGATTAATCATGGTCTGGTACAGCAATCTGAGTACTGCAGGGAGTAATAATCTGAGTATTGCAGGGATAATAGTCTCGGAACAATTATGGTCTGATACAGCAATCTGAGTATTGCAGGGAGTAATAGTCTCGGATCAATGATGGTATGGTACAGCAATCTGAGTATTGCAGGGATAATAGTCTCGGATCAATCATGGTCTGGTACAGCAAACTGAGTATTGCAGGGATAATAGTCTCGAATCAATCATGGTCAGGTACATCAATCTGAGTATTGCAGGGAGTAATAGTCTCGGATCAATAATGGTCTGGTACAGCAATCTGGGTATTGTAGGGAGTAATAGTCTCGGATAAATCATGGTCTGATACAGCAATCTCAGTATTGCATGGAGTAATATTCTCGGATTAATCATGGTCTGGTACAGCAATCTGAGTACTGCAGGGAGTAATAATCTGAGTATTGCAGGGATAATAGTCTCGGAACAATTATGGTCTGATACAGCAATCTGAGTATTGCAGGGAGTAATAGTCTCGGATCAATGATGGTATGGTACAGCAATCTGAGTATTGCAGGGATAATAGTCTCGGATCAATCATGGTCTGGTACAGCAATCTGAGTATTGCAGGGAGTAATAGTCTCGGATCAATCATGGTCTGGTACAGCAATCTGAGTACTGCAGGGAGTAATAATCTGAGTATTGCAGGGAGTAATAGACTCGGATTAATCATGGTCTGATACAGCAATCTGCGTATTGCAGGGAAAATAGTCTCGGATCAATCATGGTCTGGTACAGCAATCTGAGTATTGCAGGGATAATAGTCTCGGATCAGTCATGGTCTGATACAGCAATCTGCGTATTGCAGGGACAATAGTCTCGGATCAATCATGGTGTGATACAGCAATCTGAGTATTGCAGGAAGTAATAATCTGAGTATTGCAGGGATAAGAGTCCCGGATCAATCATGGTCTGATACAGCAATCTGAGTATTGCAGGGATAATAGTCTCGGATCAATCATGGTCTGATACAGCAATCTGCGTATTGCCGGGACAATAGTCTCGGATCAATCATGGTCTGGTACAGCAATCTGAGTATTGCAGGGAGTTATAGTCTCGGATCAATCATGGTCTGGTACAGCAATCTGAGTATTGCAGGGAGTATTAGTTTCGGATCAATCATGGTCTGATACAGCAATCTGAGTATTGCAGGGAGTAACATTCTCAGATCAATCATGGTCTGGTACAGCAATCTGAGTATTGCAGGGAGTAATAGTCTCGGATCAACCATGGTCTGATACAGCAATCTGAGTATTTCAGAGAGTAATAGTCTCGGATCAATCATGGTCTGGTACAGCAATCTGAGTATTCCAGGGAGTAATAATCTGAGTATTGCAGGGATAATAGTCCCGGATCAATCATGGTCTGATACAGCAATCCGACTATTGCAGGGATAATAGTCTCGGATCAATCATGGTCTGATACAGCAATCTGAGTATTGCAGAGAGTAATAGTCTCGGATCAATCATGGTCTGGTACAGCAATCTGAGTATTGCAGGGAGTAATAGTAGCGGATCAACCATGGTCTGATACAGCAATCTGAGTATTGCAGGGAGTAATAATCTGAGTATTGCAGGGATAATAGTGACGGATCAATCATGGTCTGATACAGCAATCTGAGTATTGCAGGGCTAATAGTCTCGGTTCAATCATGGTCTGGTACAGCAATCTGAGTATTGCAGGGGGTAATAGTCTCTAATCAATCATGGTCTGCAACAGCAATCTGAGGATTGCAGGGATAATAGTCTCGGATCAATCATGGTCTGGTACAGCAATCGGAGTATTGCAGGGAGTAAAAGTCTCGGATCAATCATGGTCTGGTACAGCAATCTGAGTATTGCAGGGAGTAATAGTCTCGGATCAATCATGGTCTGATACAGCAATCTGAGGGTTGCAGGGATTAATTATCTGAGTATTGCAGGGATAATAGTCTCGGATCAATCATGGTCTGATACAGCAATCTCAGTATTGCAGGGATAATAGTCTCGAATCAATCATGGTCAGGTACAGCAATCTGAGTATTGCAGGGAGTAATAGTCTCGGATCAATAATGGTCTGGTACTGCAATCTGGGTATTGTAGGGAGTAATAGTCTCGGATAAATCATGGTCTGATACAGCAATCTCAGTATTGCATGGAGTAATATTCTCGGATTAATCATGGTCTGGTACAGCAATCTGAGTACTGCAGGGAGTAATAATCTGAGTATTGCAGGGATAATAGTCTCGGAACAATTATGGTCTGATACAGCAATCTGAGTATTGCAGGGAGTAATAGTCTCGGATCAATGATGGTATGGTACAGCAATCTGAGTATTGCAGGGATAATAGTCTCGGTTCAATCATGGTCTGGTACAGCAATCTGAGTATTGCAGGGATAATAGTCTCGAATCAATCATGGTCAGGTACAGCAATCTGAGTATTGCAGGGAGTAATAGTCTCGGATCAATAATGGTCTGGTACAGCAATCTGGGTATTGTAGGGAGTAATAGTCTCGGATAAATCATGGTCTGATACAGCAATCTCAGTATTGCATGGAGTAATATTCTCGGATTAATCATGGTCTGGTACAGCAATCTGAGTACTGCAGGGTGTAATAATCTGAGTATTGCAGGGATAATAGTCTCGGAACAATTATGGTCTGATACAGCAATCTGAGTATTGCAGGGAGTAATAGTCTCGGATCAATGATGGTATGGTACAGCAATCTGAGTATTGCAGGGATAATAGTCTCGGATCAATTATGGTCTGATACAGCAGTTTGAGTATTGCAGGGATAATAGTCTCGGATCAAACATGGTCTGATACAGCAATCTGCGTATTGCCGGGACAATAGTCTCGGATCAATCATGGTCTGGTACAGCAATCTGAGTATTGCAGGGAGTTATAGTCTCGGATCAATCATGGTCTGGTACAGCAATCTGAGTATTGCAGGGAGTATTAGTTTCGGATCAATCATGGTCTGGTACAGCAATCTGAGTATTGCAGGGTGTAACATTCTCAGATCAATCATGGTCTGGTACAGCAATCTGAGTATTGCAGGGAGTAATAGTCTCGGATCAACCATGGTCTGATACAGCAATCTGAGTATTTCAGAGAGTAATAGTCTCGGATCAATCATGGTCTGGTACAGCAATCTGAGTATTCCAGGGAGTAATAATCTGAGTATTGCAGGGATAATAGTCTCGGATCAATCATGGTCTGATACAGCCATCTGAGTATTGCAGAGAGTAATAGTCTCGGATCAATCATGGTCTGGTACAGCAATCTGAGTATTGCAGGGAGTAATAGTCTCGGATCAACCATGGTCTGATACGGCAATCTGAGTATTGCAGGGAGTAATAGTCTCGGATGAACCATGATCAGATACAGCAATCTGAGTATTGCAGCGTGTAATAATCTGAGCATTGCAGGGATAATAGTCCCGGATCAATCATGGTCTGATACAGCAATCTGAGTATTGCAGGGCTAATAGTCTCGGTTCAATCATGGTCTGGTACAGCAATCTGAGTATTGCAGGGGGTAATTGTCTCGGATCAATCATGGTCTGATACAGCAATCTGAGTATTGCAGGGAGTAATAATCTGAGTATTGCAGGGATAATAGTCTCGGATCAATTATGGTCTGATACAGCAGTTTGAGTATTGCAGGGATAATAGTCTCGGATCAAACATGGTCTGATACAGCAATCTGCGTATTGCCGGGACAATAGTCTCGGATCAATCATGGTCTGGTACAGCAATCTGAGTATTGCAGGGAGTTATAGTCTCGGATCAATCATGGTCTGGTACAGCAATCTGAGTATTGCAGGGAGTATTAGTTTCGGATCAATCATGGTCTGGTACAGCAATCTGAGTATTGCAGGGAGTAACATTCTCAGATCAATCATTGTCTGGTACAGCAATCTGAGTATTGCAGGGAGTAATAGTCTCGGATCAACCATGGTCTGATACAGCAATCTGAGTATTTCAGAGAGTAATAGTCTCGGATCAATCATGGTCTGGTACAGCAATCTGAGTATTCCAGGGAGTAATAATCTGAGTATTGCAGGGATAATAGTCCCGGATCAATCATGGTCTGATACAGCAATCCGAGTATTGCAGGGATAATAGTCTCGGATCAATCATGGTCTGATACAGCAATCTGAGTATTGCAGAGAGTAATAGTCTCGGATCAATCATGGTCTGGTACAGCAATCTGAGTATTGCAGGGAGTAATAGTAGCGGATCAACCATGGTCTGATACATCAATCTGAGTATTGCAGGGAGTAATAATCTGAGTATTGCAGGGATAATAGTCACGGATCAATCATGGTCTGGTACAGCAATCTGAGTATTGCAGGGAGTAATAGTCTCGGATCAATCATGGTCTGATACAGCAATCTGAGGGTTGCAGGGATTAATTATCTGAGTATTGCAGGGATAATAGTCTCGGATCAATCATGGTCTGATACAGCAATCTGAGTATTGCAGGGATAATAGTCTCGAATCAATCATGGTCAGGTACAGCAATCTGAGTATTGCAGGGAGTAATAGTCTCGGATCAATAATGGTCTGGTACAGCAATCTGGGTATTGTAGGGAGTAATAGTCTCGGATAAATCTTGGTCTGATACAGCAATCTCAGTATTGCATGGAGTAATATTCTCGGATTAATCATGGTCTGGTACAGCAATCTGAGTACTGCAGGGAGTAATAATCTGAGTATTGCAGGGATAATAGTCTCGGAACAATTATGGTCTGATACAGCAATCTGAGTATTGCAGGGAGTAATAGTCTCGGATCAATGATGGTATGGTACAGCAATCTGAGTATTGCAGGGATAATAGTCTCGGATCAATCATGGTCTGGTACAGCAATCTGAGTATTGCAGGGATAATAGTCTCGAATCAATCATGGTCAGGTACATCAATCTGAGTATTGCAGGGAGTAATAGTCTCGGATCAATAATGGTCTGGTACAGCAATCTGGGTATTGTAGGGAGTAATAGTCTCGGATAAATCATGGTCTGATACAGCAATCTCAGTATTGCATGGAGTAATATTCTCGGATTAATCATGGTCTGGTACAGCAATCTGAGTACTGCAGGGAGTAATAATCTGAGTATTGCAGGGATAATAGTCTCGGAACAATTATGGTCTGATACAGCAATCTGAGTATTGCAGGGAGTAATAGTCTCGGATCAAAGATGGTATGGTACAGCAATCTGAGTATTGCAGGGATAATAGTCTCGGATCAATCATGGTCTGGTACAGCAATCTGAGTATTGCAGGGAGTAATAGTCTCGGATCAATCATGGTCTGGTACAGCAATCTGAGTACTGCAGGGAGTAATAATCTGAGTATTGCAGGGAGTAATAGACTCGGATTAATCATGGTCTGATACAGCAATCTGCGTATTGCAGGGAAAATAGTCTCGGATCAATCATGGTCTGGTACAGCAATCTGAGTATTGCAGGGATAATAGTCTCGGATCAGTCATGGTCTGATACAGCAATCTGCGTATTGCAGGGACAATAGTCTCGGATCAATCATGGTGTGATACAGCAATCTGAGTATTGCAGGAAGTAATAATCTGAGTATTGCAGGGATAAGAGTCCCGGATCAATCATGGTCTGATACAGCAATCTGAGTATTGCAGGGATAATAGTCTCGGATCAATCATGGTCTGATACAGCAATCTGCGTATTGCCGGGACAATAGTCTCGGATCAATCATGGTCTGGTACAGCAATCTGAGTATTGCAGGGAGTTATAGTCTCGGATCAATCATGGTCTGGTACAGCAATCTGAGTATTGCAGGGAGTATTAGTTTCGGATCAATCATGGTCTGATACAGCAATCTGAGTATTGCAGGGAGTAACATTCTCAGATCAATCATGGTCTGGTACAGCAATCTGAGTATTGCAGGGAGTAATAGTCTCGGATCAACCATGGTCTGATACAGCAATCTGAGTATTTCAGAGAGTAATAGTCTCGGATCAATCATGGTCTGGTACAGCAATCTGAGTATTCCAGGGAGTAATAATCTGAGTATTGCAGGGATAATAGTCCCGGATCAATCATGGTCTGATACAGCAATCCGACTATTGCAGGGATAATAGTCTCGGATCAATCATGGTCTGATACAGCAATCTGAGTATTGCAGAGAGTAATAGTCTCGGATCAATCATGGTCTGGTACAGCAATCTGAGTATTGCAGGGAGTAATAGTAGCGGATCAACCATGGTCTGATACAGCAATCTGAGTATTGCAGGGAGTAATAATCTGAGTATTGCAGGGATAATAGTCTCGGATCAATCATGGTCTGATACAGCAATCTGAGTATTGCAGAGAGTAATAGTCTCGGATCAATCATGGTCTGGTACAGCAATCTGAGTATTGCAGGGAGTAATAGTAGCGGATCAACCATGGTCTGATACAGCAATCTGAGTATTGCAGGGAGTAATAATCTGAGTATTGCAGGGATAATAGTCACGGATCAATCATGGTCTGATACAGCAATCTGAGTATTGCAGGGCTAATAGTCTCGGTTCAATCATGGTCTGGTACAGCAATCTGAGTATTGCAGGGGGTAATAGTCTCTAATCAATCATGGTCTGCAACAGCAATCTGAGGATTGCAGGGATAATAGTCTCGGATCAATCATGGTCTGGTACAGCAATCGGAGTATTGCAGGGAGTAAAAGTCTCGGATCAATCATGGTCTGGTACAGCAATCTGAGTATTGCAGGGAGTAATAGTCTCGGATCAATCATGGTCTGATACAGCAATCTGAGGGTTGCAGGGATTAATTATCTGAGTATTGCAGGGATAATAGTCTCGGATCAATCATGGTCTGATACAGCAATCTGAGTATTGCAGGGATAATAGTCTCGAATCAATCATGGTCAGGTACAGCAATCTGAGTATTGCAGGGAGTAATAGTCTCGGATCAATAATGGTCTGGTACTGCAATCTGGGTATTGTAGGGAGTAATAGTCTCGGATAAATCATGGTCTGATACAGCAATCTCAGTATTGCATGGAGTAATATTCTCGGATTAATCATGGTCTGGTACAGCAATCTGAGTACTGCAGGGAGTAATAATCTGAGTATTGCAGGGATAATAGTCTCGGAACAATTATGGTCTGATACAGCAATCTGAGTATTGCAGGGAGTAATAGTCTCGGATCAATGATGGTATGGTACAGCAATCTGAGTATTGCAGGGATAATAGTCTCGGATCAATCATGGTCTGGTACAGCAATCTGAGTATTGCAGGGATAATAGTCTCGAATCAATCATGGTCAGGTACAGCAATCTGAGTATTGCAGGGAGTAATAGTCTCGGATCAATAATGGTCTGGTACAGCAATCTGGGTATTGTAGGGAGTAATAGTCTCGGATAAATCATGGTCTGATACAGCAATCTCAGTATTGCATGGAGTAATATTCTCGGATTAATCATGGTCTGGTACAGCAATCTGAGTACTGCAGGGTGTAATAATCTGAGTATTGCAGGGATAATAGTCTCGGAACAATTATGGTCTGATACAGCAATCTGAGTATTGCAGGGAGTAATAGTCTCGGATCAATGATGGTATGGTACAGCAGTCTGAGTATTGCAGGGATAATAGTCTCGGATCAATCATGGTCTGGTACAGCAATCTGAGTATTGCAGGGAGTAATAGTCTCGGATCAATCATGGTCTGGTACAGCAATCTGAGTATTGCAGGGAGTAATAATCTGAGTATTGCAGGGATAATAGTCTCGGATCAATTATGGTCTGATACAGCAGTTTGAGTATTGCAGGGATAATAGTCTCGGATCAAACATGGTCTGATACAGCAATCTGCGTATTGCCGGGACAATAGTCTCGGATCAATCATGGTCTGGTACAGCAATCTGAGTATTGCAGGGAGTTATAGTCTCGGATCAATCATGGTCTGGTACAGCAATCTGAGTATTGCAGGGAGTATTAGTTTCGGATCAATCATGGTCTGGTACAGCAATCTGAGTATTGCAGGGAGTAACATTCTCAGATCAATCATGGTCTGGTACAGCAATCTGAGTATTGCAGGGAGTAATAGTCTCGGATCAACCATGGTCTGATACAGCAATCTGAGTATTTCAGAGAGTAATAGTCTCGGATCAATCATGGTCTGGTACAGCAATCTGAGTATTCCAGGGAGTAATAATCTGAGTATTGCAGGGATAATAGTCTCGGATCAATCATGGTCTGATACAGCAATCTGAGTATTGCAGAGAGTAATAGTCTCGGATCAATCATGGTCTGGTACAGCAATCTGAGTATTGCAGGGAGTAATAGTCTCGGATCAACCATGGTCTGATACGGCAATCTGAGTATTGCAGGGAGTAATAGTCTCGGATGAACCATGATCAGATACAGCAATCTGAGTATTGCAGCGTGTAATAATCTGAGCATTGCAGGGATAATAGTCCCGGATTAATCATGGTCTGATACAGCAATCTGAGTATTGCAGGGCTAATAGTCTCGGTTCAATCATGGTCTGGTACAGCAATCTGAGTATTGCAGGGGGTAATTGTCTCGGATCAATCATGGTCTGATACAGCAATCTGAGGATTGCAGTGAGTAATAGTCTCGGATCAATCATGGTCTGGTACAGCAAGCTGAGTATTGCAGGGAGTAATAGTCTCGGATCAATCATGGTCTGGAACAGCAATCTGAGTATTGCAGGGAGTAATAATCTGAGTATTGCAGGGATAATAGACTCGGATCAATTATGGTCTGATACAGCAGTTTGAGTATTGCAGGGAGTAATAGACTCGGATTAATCATGGTCTGATACAGCAATCTGCGTATTGCAGGGACAATAGCCTCGGATCAATCATGGTCTGGTACAGCAATCTGAGTATTGCAGGGATAATAGTCTCGGATCAATCATGGTCTGATACAGCAATCTGCGTATTGCAGGGACAATAGTCTCGGATCAATCATGGTGTGATACAGCAATCTGAGTATTGCAGGAAGTAATAATCTGAGTATTGCAGGGATAAGAGTCCCGGATCAATCATGGTCTGATACAGCAATCTGAGTATTGCAGGGAGAATAGTCTCGGATCAATCATGGTCTGGTACAGCAGTTTGAGTATTGCAGGGATAATAGTCTCGGATCAAACATGTTCTGATACAGCAATCTGCGTATTGCCGGGACAATAGTCTCGGATCAATCATGGTCTGGTACAGCAATCTGAGTATTGCAGGGAGTTATAGTCTCGGATCAATCATGGTCTGGTACAGCAATCTGAGTATTGCAGGGAGTATTAGTTTCGGATCAATCATGGTCTGGTACAGCAATCTGAGTATTGCAGGGAGTAAAATTCTCAGATCAATCATGGTCTGGTACAACAATCTGAGTATTGCAGGGAGTAATAGTCTCGGATCAACCATGGTCTGATACAGCAATCTGAGTATTTCAGAGAGTAATAGTCTCGGATCAATCATGGTCTGGTACAGCAATCTCAGTATTCCAGGGAGTAATAATCTGAGTATTGCATGGATAATAGTCCCGGATCAATCATGGTCTGATACAGCAATCCGAGTATTGCAGGGATAATAGTCTCGGATCAATCATGGTCTGATACAGCAATCTGAGTATTGCAGAGAGTAATAGTCTCGGATCAATCATGGTCTGGTACAGCAATCTGAGTATTGCAGGGAGTAATAGTAGCGGATCAACCATGGTCTGATACAGCAATCTGAGTATTGCAGGGAGTAATAATCTGAGTATTGCAGGGATAATAGTCACGGATCAATCATGGTCTGATACAGCAATCTGAGTATTGCAGGGCTAATAGTCTCGGTTCAATCATGGTCTGGTACAGCAATCTGAGTATTGCAGGGGGTAATAGTCTCTAATCAATCATGGTCTGCAACAGCAATCTGAGGATTGCAGGGATAATAGTCTCGGATCAATCATGGTCTGGTACAGCAATCGGAGTATTGCAGGGAGTAAAAGTCTCGGATCAATCATGGTCTGGTACAGCAATCTGAGTATTGCAGGGAGTAATAGTCTCGGATCAATCATGGTCTGATACAGCAATCTGAGGGTTGCAGGGATTAATTATCTGAGTATTGCAGGGATAATTGTCTCGGATCAATCATGGTCTGATACAGCAATCTGAGTATTGCAGGGATAATAGTCTCGAATCAATCATGGTCAGGTACAGCAATCTGAGTATTGCAGGGAGTAATAGTCTCGGATCAATAATGGTCTGGTACAGCAATCTGGGTATTGTAGGGAGTAATAGTCTCGGATAAATCATGGTCTGATACAGCAATCTCAGTATTGCATGGAGTAATATTCTCGGATTAATCATGGTCTGGTACAGCAATCTGAGTACTGCAGGGAGTAATAATCTGAGTATTGCAGGGATAATAGTCTCGGATCAATTATGGTCTGATACAGCAATCTGAGTATTGCAGGGAGTAATAGTCTCGGATCAATGATGGTATGGTACAGCAATCTGAGTATTGCAGGGAGTAATAGTCTCGGATCAATCATGGTCTGATACAGCAATCTGAGTATTGCAGGGAGTAATACTCTCGGATCAACCATGGTCTGATACAGCAATCTGATTATTGCAGGGAGTAATAGTCTCGGATCAATTATGGTCTGATACAGCAATCTGAGGGTTGCAGGGATTAATAATCTGAGTATGGCAGGGATAATAGTCTCGGATCAATCATGGTTTGATACAGAATCTGAGTATTGCAGGGATAATAGTCTCGGATCAATCATGGTCAGGTACAGCAATCTGTGTATTGCAGGGAGTAATAGTCTCGGATCAATAATGGTCTGGTACAGCAATCTGGGTATTGTAGGGAGTAATAGTCTCGGATAAATCATGGTCTGATACAGCAATCTCAGTATTCCATGGAGTAATAGTCTCGGATTAATCATGGTCTGGTACAGTAATCTGAGAATTGCAGGCGATATTAATCTGAGTTTTGCAGGGATAATAGTCTCGGATCAATTATGGTCTGATACAGCAATCTGAGTATTGCAGGGCTAATAGTCTCGGTTCAATCATGGTCTGGTACAGCAATCTGAGTATTGCAGGGGGTAATAGTCTCTAATCAATCATGGTCTGATACAGCAATCTGAGGATTGCAGTGAGTAATAGTCTCGGATCAATCATGGTCTGGTACAGCAATCTGAGTATTGCAGGGAGTAATAGTCTCGGATCAATCATGGTCTGATACAGCAATCTGAGGATTGCAGTGAGTAATAGTCTCGGATTAATCATGGTCTGATACAGCAATCTGAGGATTGTAGGGAGTGATAATCTGAGTATTGCAGGGATAATAGTCTCGGATGAATCATGGTCTGATACAGCAATCTGAGTATTGCAGGGATAATAGTCTCGGATCAATCATGGTCTGGTACAACAATCTGAGTATTGCAGGGAGTAATAGTCTCGGATCAATCATGGTCTGGTACAGCAATCTGAGTATTGCAGGGAGTAATAATCTGAGTATTGCAGGGATAATAGTCTCGGATCAATTATGGTCTGATACAGCAGTTTGAGTATTGCAGGGATAATAGTCTCGGATCAATTGTGGTCTGATACAGCAGTTTGAGTATTGCAGGGATAATAGTCTCGGATCAATCATGGTCTGGTACAGCAATCTGAGTATTGCAGGGAGTTATAGTCTCGGATCAATCATGGTCTGGTACAGCAATCTGAGTATTGCAGCGAGTATTAGTTTCGGATAAATCATGGTCTGGTACAGCAATCTGAGAATTGCAGGGAGTAACATTCTCAGATCAATCATGGTCTGGTACAGCAATCTGAGTATTGCAGGGAGTAATAGTCTCGGATCAACCATGGTCTGATACAGCAATCTGAGTATTGCAGAGAGTAATAGTCTCGGATCAATCATGGTCTGGTACAGCAATCTGAGTATTCCAGGGAGTAATAATCTGAGTATTGCAGGGATAATAGTCCCGGATCAATCATGGTCTGATACAGCAATCCGAGTATTGCAGGGATAATAGTCTCGGATCAATCATGGTCTGATACAGCAATCTGAGTATTGCAGGGAGTAATAGTAGCGGATCAACCATGGTCTGATACAGCAATCTGAGTATTGCAGGGAGTAATAATCTGATTATTGCAGGGATAATAGTCACGGATCAATCATGGTCTGATACAGCAATCTGAGTATTGCATGGCTAATCGTCTCGGTTCAATCATGGTCTGGTACAGCAATCTGAGTATTGCAGGGGGTAATAGTCTCTAATCAATCATGGTCTGCAACAGCAATCTGAGGATTGCAGGGATAATAGTCTCGGATCAATCATGGTCTGGTACAGCAATCGGAGTATTGCAGGGAGTAAAAGTCTCGGATCAATCATGGTCTGGTACAGCAATCTGAGTATTGCAGGGAGTAATAGTCTCGGATCAATCATGGTCTGATACAGCAATCTGAGGGTTGCAGGGATTAATTATCTGAGTATTGCAGGGATAATTGTCCCGGATCAATCATGGTCTGATACAGCAATCTGAGTATTGCAGGGATAATAGTCTCGAATCAATCATGGTCAGGTACAGCAATCTGAGTATTGCAGGGAGTAATAGTCTCGGATCAATAATGGTCTGGTACAGCAATCTGGGTATTGTAGGGAGTAATAGTCTCGGATAAATCATGGTCTGATACAGCAATCTCAGTATTGCATGGAGTAATATTCTCGGATTAATCATAGTCTGGTACAGCAATCTGAGTACTGCAGGGAGTAATAATCTGAGTATTGCAGGGATAATAGTCTCGGATCAATTATGGTCTGATACAGCAATCTGAGTATTGCAGGGAGTAATAGTCTCGGATCAATGATGGTATGGTACAGCAATCTGAGTATTGCAGGGAGTAATAGTCTCGGATCAATCATGGTCTGATACAGCAATCTGAGTATTGCAGGGAGTAATACTCTCGGATCAACCATGGTCTGATACAGCAATCTGATTATTGCAGGGAGTAATAGTCTCGGATCAATTATGGTCTGATACAGCAATCTGAGGGTTGCAGGGATTAATAATCTGAGTATGGCAGGGATAATAGTCTCGGATCAATCATGGTCTGATACACAATCTGAGTATTGCAGGGATAATAGTCTCGGATCAATCATGGTCAGGTACAGCAATCTGAGTATTGCAGGGAGTAATAGTCTCGGATCAATAATGGTCTGGTACAGCAATCTGGGTATTGTAGGGAGTAATAGTCTCGGATAAATCATGGTCTAATACAGCAATCTCAGTATTCCATGGAGTAATAGTCTCGGATTAATCATGGTCTGGTACAGTAATCTGAGTATTGCAGGGAGTAATAATCTGAGTTTTGCAGGGATAATAGTCTCGGATCAATTATGGTCTGATACAGCAATCTGAGTATTGCAGGGAGTAATAGTGTCGGATCAATAATGGGCGGGTACAGCAATCTGAGTATTGCAGGGCTAATAGTCTCGGTTCAATCATGGTCTGGTACAGCAATCTGAGTATTGCAGGGGGTAATAGTCTCTAATCAATCATGGTCTGATACAGCAATCTGAGGATTGCAGTGAGTAATAGTCTCGGATCAATCATGGTCTGGTACAGCAATCTGAGTATTGCAGGGAGTAATAGTCTCGGATCAATCATGGTCTGATACAGCAATCTGAGTATTGCAGAGAGTAATAGTCTCGGATCAATCATGGTCTGGTACAGCAATCTGAGTATTGCAGGGAGTAATAATCTGAGTATTGCAGGGATAAGAGTCCCGGATCAATCATGGTCTGATACAGCAATCCGAGTATTGCAGGGATAATAGTCTCGGATCAATCATGGTCTGATACAGCAATCTGAGTATTGCAGAGAGAAATAGTCTCGGATCAATCATGGTCTGGTACAGCAATCTGAGTATTGCAGGGAGTAATAGTCTCGGATCAATAATGGTCTGGTACAGCAATCTGGGTATTGTAGGGAGTAATAGTCTCGGATAAATCATGGTCTGACACAGCAATCTCAGTATTCCATGGAGTAATAGTCTCGGATTAATCATGGTGTGGTACAGTAATCTGAGTATTGCAGGGAGTAATAATCTGAGTTTTGCAGGGATAATAGTCTCGGATCAATTATGGTCTGATACAGCAATCTGAGTATTGCAGGGAGTAATAGTCTCGGATCAATTATGGTCTGATACAGCAGTTTGAGTATTGCAGGGATAATAGTCTCGGATCAATTATGGTCTGATACAGCAGTTTGAGTATTGCAGGGATAATAGTCTCGGATCAATCATGGTCTGGCACAGCAATCTGAGTATTGCAGGGAGTTATAGTCTCGGATCAATCATGGTCTGGTACAGCAATCTGAGTATTGCAGCGAGTATTAGTTTCGGATAAATCATGGTCTGGTACAGCAATCTGAGTATTGCAGGGAGTAACATTCTCAGATCAATCATGGTCTGGTACAGCAATCTGAGTATTGCAGGGAGTAATAGTCTCGGATCAACCATGGTCTGATACAGCAATCTGAGTATTGCAGAGAGTAATAGTCTCGGATCAATCATGGTCTGGTACAGCAATCTGAGTATTCCAGGGAGTAATAATCTGAGTATTGCAGGGATAATAGTCCCGGATCAATCATGGTCTGATACAGCAATCCGAGTATTGCAGGGATAATAGTCTCGGATCAATCATGGTCTGATACAGCAATCTGAGTATTGCAGGGAGTAATAATCTGAGTATTGCAGGGATAATAGTCACGGATCAATCATGGTCTGATACAGCAATCTGAGTATTGCATGGCTAATAGTCTCGGTTCAATCATGGTCTGGTACAGCAATCTGAGTATTGCAGGGGGTAATAGTCTCTAATCAATCATGGTCTGCAACAGCAATCTGAGGATTGCAGGGATAATAGTCTCGGATCAATCATGGTCTGGTACAGCAATCGGAGTATTGCAGGGAGTAAAAGTCTCGGATCAATCATGGTCTGGTACAGCAATCTGAGTATTGCAGGGAGTAATAGTCTCGGATCAATCATGGTCTGATACAGCAATCTGAGGGTTGCAGGGATTAATTATCTGAGTATTGCAGGGATAATTGTCTCGGATCAATCATGGTCTGATACAGCAATCTGAGTATTGCAGGGATAATAGTCTCGAATCAATCATGGTCAGGTACAGCAATCTGAGTATTGCAGGGAGTAATAGTCTCGGATCAATAATGGTCTGGTACAGCAATCTGGGTATTGTAGGGAGTAATAGTCTCGGATAAATCATGGTCTGATACAGCAATCTCAGTATTGCATGGAGTAATATTCTCGGATTAATCATGGTCTGGTACAGCAATCTGAGTACTGCAGGGAGTAATAATCTGAGTATTGCAGGGATAATAGTCTCGGATCAATTATGGTCTGATACAGCAATCTGAGTATTGCAGGGAGTAATAGTCTCGGATCAATGATGGTATGGTACAGCAATCTGAGTATTGCAGGGAGTAATAGTCTCGGATCAATCATGGTCTGATACAGCAATCTCAGTATTGCAGGGAGTAATACTCTCGGATCAACCATGGTCTGATACAGCAATCTGATTATTGCAGGGAGTAATAGTCTCGGATCAATTATGGTCTGATACAGCAATCTGAGGGTTGCAGGGATTAATAATCTGAGTATGGCAGGGAGTAATAGTCTCGGATCAATCATGGTCTGATACAGCAATCTGAGGATTGCAGTGAGTAATAGTCTCGGATTAATCATGGTCTGATACAGCAATCTGAGGATTGTAGGGAGTGATAATCTGAGTATTGCAGGGATAATAGTCTCGGATGAATCATGGTCTGATACAGCAATCTGAGTATTGCAGGGATAATAGTCTCGGATCAATCATGGTCTGGTACAGCAATCTGAGTATTGCAGGGAGTAATAGTCTCGGATCAATCATGGTCTGGTACAGCAATCTGAGTATTGCAGGGAGTTATAATCTGAGTATTGCAGGGATAATAGTCTCGGATCAATTATGGTCTGATACAGCAGTTTGAGTATTGCAGGGATAATAGTCTCGGATCAATTATGGTCTGATACAGCAGTTTGAGTATTGCAGGGATAATAGTCTCGGATCAATCATGGTCTGGTACAGCAATCTGAGTATTGCAGGGAGTTATAGTCTCGGATCAATCATGGTCTGGTACAGCAATCTGAGTATTGCAGCGAGTATTAGTTTCGGATAAATCATGGTCTGGTACAGCAATCTGAGTATTGCAGGGAGTAACATTCTCAGATCAATCATGGTCTGGTACAGCAATCTGAGTATTGCAGGGAGTAATAGTCTCGGATCAACCATGGTCTGATACAGCAATCTGAGTATTGCAGAGAGTAATAGTCTCGGATCAATCATGGTCTGGTACAGCAATCTGAGTATTCCAGGGAGTAATAATCTGAGTATTGCAGGGATAATAGTCCCGGATCAATCATGGTCTGATACAGCAATCCGAGTATTGCAGGGATAATAGTCTCGGATCAATCATGGTCTGATACAGCAATCTGAGTATTGCAGGGAGTAATAGTAGCGGATCAACCATGGTCTGATACAGCAATCTGAGTATTGCAGGGAGTAATAATCTGAGTATTGCAGGGATAATAGTCACGGATCAATCATGGTCTGATACAGCAATCTGAGTATTGCATGGCTAATCGTCTCGGTTCAATCATGGTCTGGTACAGCAATCTGAGTATTGCAGGGGGTAATAGTCTCTAATCAATCATGGTCTGCAACAGCAATCTGAGGATTGCAGAGATAATAGTCTCGGATCAATCATGGTCTGGTACAGCAATCGGAGTATTGCAGTGAGTAAAAGTCTCGGATCAATCATGGTCTGGTACAGCAATCTGAGTATTGCAGGGAGTAATAGTCTCGGATCAATCATGGTCTGATACAGCAATCTGAGGGTTGCAGGGATTAATTATCTGAGTATTGCAGGGATAATTGTCTCGGATCAATCATGGTCTGATACAGCAATCTGAGTATTGCAGGGATAATAGTCTCGAATCAATCATGGTCAGGTACAGCAATCTGAGTATTGCAGGGAGTAATAGTCTCGGATCAATAATGGTCTGGTACAGCAATCTGGGTATTGTAGGGAGTAATAGTCTCGGATAAATCATGGTCTGATACAGCAATCTCAGTATTGCATGGAGTAATATTCTCGGATTAATCATGGTCTGGTACAGCAATCTGAGTACTGCAGGGAGTAATAATCTGAGTATTGCAGGGATAATAGTCTCGGATCAATTATGGTCTGATACAGCAATCTGAGTATTGCAGGGAGTAATAGTCTCGGATCAATGATGGTATGGTACAGCAATCTGAGTATTGCAGGGAGTAATAGTCTCGGATCAATCATGGTCTGATACAGCAATCTGAGTATTGCAGGGAGTAATACTCTCGGATCAACCATGGTCTGATACAGCAATCTGATTATTGCAGGGAGTAATAGTCTCGGATCAATTATGGTCTGATACAGCAATCTGAGGGTTGCAGGGATTAATAATCTGAGTATGGCAGGGATAATAGTCTCGGATCAATCATGGTCTGATACACAATCTGAGTATTGCAGGGATAATAGTCTCGGATCAATCATGGTCAGGTACAGCAATCTGAGTATTGCAGGGAGTAATAGTCTCGGATCAATAATGGTCTGGTACAGCAATCTGGGTATTGTAGGGAGTAATAGTCTCGGATCAATAATGGTCTGATACAGCAATCTCAGTATTCCATGGAGTAATAGTCTCGGATTAATCATGGTCTGGTACAGTAATCTGAGTATTGCAGGGAGTAATAATCTGAGTTTTGCAGGGATAATAGTCTCGGATCAATTATGGTCTGATACAGCAATCTGAGTATTGCAGGGAGTAATAGTGTCGGATCAATAATGGGCGGGTACAGCAATCTGAGTATTGCAGGGCTAATAGTCTCGGTTCAATCATGGTCTGGTACAGCAATCTGAGTATTGCAGGGGGTAATAGTCTCTAATCAATCATGGTCTGATACAGCAATCTGAGGATTGCAGTGAGTAATAGTCTCGGATCAATCATGGTCTGGTACAGCAATCTGAGTATTGCAGGGAGTAATAGTCTCGGATCAATCATGGTCTGATACAGCAATCTGAGTATTGCAGAGAGTAATAGTCTCGGATCAATCATGGTCTGGTACAGCAATCTGAGTATTGCAGGGAGTAATAATCTGAGTATTGCAGGGATAAGAGTCCCGGATCAATCATGGTCTGATACAGCAATCCGAGTATTGCAGGGATAATAGTCTCGGATCAATCATGGTCTGATACAGCAATCTGAGTATTGCAGAGAGAAATAGTCTCGGATCAATCATGGTCTGGTACAGCAATCTGAGTATTGCAGGGAGTAATAGTCTCGGATCAATAATGGTCTGGTACAGCAATCTGGGTATTGTAGGGAGTAATAGTCTCGGATAAATCATGGTCTGACACAGCAATCTCAGTATTCCATGGAGTAATAGTCTCGGATTAATCATGGTGTGGTACAGTAATCTGAGTATTGCAGGGAGTAATAATCTGAGTATTGCAGGGAGTAATAGTCTCGGATCAATTATGGTCTGATACAGCAGTTTGAGTATTGCAGGGATAATAGTCTCGGATCAATGATGGTCTGATACAGCAGTTTGAGTATTGCAGGGAGTTATAGTCTCGGATCAATCATGGTCTGGTACAGCAATCTGAGTATTGCAGCGAGTATTAGTTTCGGATAAATCATGGTCTGGTACAGCAATCTGAGTATTGCAGGGAGTAACATTCTCAGATCAATCATGGTCTGGTACAGCAATCTGAGTATTGCAGGGAGTAATAGTCTCGGATCAACCATGGTCTGATACAGCAATCTGAGTATTGCAGAGAGTAATAGTCTCGGATCAATCATGGTCTGGTACAGCAATCTGAGTATTCCAGGGAGTAATAATCTGAGTATTGCAGGGATAATAGTCCCGGATCAATCATGGTCTGATACAGCAATCCGAGTATTGCAGGGATAATAGTCTCGGATCAATCATGGTCTGATACAGCAATCTGAGTATTGCAGGGAGTAATAATCTGAGTATTGCAGGGATAATAGTCACGGATCAATCATGGTCTGATACAGCAATCTGAGTATTGCATGGCTAATAGTCTCGGTTCAATCATGGTCTGGTACAGCAATCTGAGTATTGCAGGGGGTAATAGTCTCTAATCAATCATGGTCTGCAACAGCAATCTGAGGATTGCAGGGATAATAGTCTTGGATCAATCATGGTCTGGTACAGCAATCGGAGTATTGCAGGGAGTAAAAGTCTCGGATCAATCATGGTCTGGTACAGCAATCTGAGTATTGCAGGGAGTAATAGTCTCGGATCAATCATGGTCTGATACAGCAATCTGAGGGTTGCAGGGATTAATTATCTGAGTATTGCAGGGATAATTGTCTCGGATCAATCATGGTCTGATACAGCAATCTGAGTATTGCAGGGATAATAGTCTCGAATCAATCATGGTCAGGTACAGCAATCTGAGTATTGCAGGGAGTAATAGTCTCGGATCAATAATGGTCTGGTACAGCAATCTGGGTATTGTAGGGAGTAATAGTCTCGGATAAATCATGGTCTGATACAGCAATCTCAGTATTGCATGGAGTAATATTCTCGGATTAATCATGGTCTGGTACAGCAATCTGAGTACTGCAGGGAGTAATAATCTGAGTATTGCAGGGATAATAGTCTCGGATCAATTATGGTCTGATACAGCAATCTGAGTATTGCAGGGAGTAATAGTCTCGGATCAATGATGGTATGGTACAGCAATCTGAGTATTGCAGGGAGTAATAGTCTCGGATCAATCATGGTCTGATACAGCAATCTCAGTATTGCAGGGAGTAATACTCTCGGATCAACCATGGTCTGATACAGCAATCTGATTATTGCAGGGAGTAATAGTCTCGGATCAATTATGGTCTGATACAGCAATCTGAGGGTTGCAGGGATTAATAATCTGAGTATGGCAGGGATAATAGTCTCGGATCAATCATGGTCTGATACACAATCTGAGTATTGCAGGGATAATAGTCTCGGATCAATCATGGTCAGGTACAGCAATCTGAGTATTGCAGGGAGTAATAGTCTCGGATCAATAATGGTCTGGTACAGCAATCTGGGTATTGTAGGGAGTAATAGTCTCGGATAAATCATGGTCTGATACAGCAATCTCAGTATTCCATGGAGTAATAGTCTCGGATTAATCATGGTCTGGTACAGTAATCTGAGTATTGCAGGGAGTAATAATCTGAGTTTTGCAGGGATAATAGTCTCGGAACAATTATGGTCTGATACAGCAATCTGAATATTGCAGGGAGTAATAGTGTCGGATCAATAATGGGCGGGTACAGCAATCTGAGTATTGCAGGGCTAATAGTCTCGGTTCAATCATGGTCTGGTACAGCAATCTGAGTATTGCAGGGGGTAATAGTCTCTAATCAATCATGGTCTGATACAGCAATCTGAGGATTGCAGTGAGTAATAGTCTCGGATCAATCATGGTCTGGTACAGCAATCTGAGTATTGCAGGGAGTAATAGTCTCGGATCAATCATGGTCTGATACAGCAATCTGAGTATTGCAGAGAGTAATAGTCTCGGATCAATCATGGTCTGGTACAGCAATCTGAGTATTGCAGGGAGTAATAATCTGAGTATTGCAGGGATAAGAGTCCCGGATCAATCATGGTCTGATACAGCAATCCGAGTATTGCAGGGATAATAGTCTCGGATCAATCATGGTCTGATACAGCAATCTGAGTATTGCAGAGAGAAATAGTCTCGGATCAATCATGGTCTGGTACAGCAATCTGAGTATTGCAGGGAGTAATAGTCTCGGATCAATAATGGTCTGGTACAGCAATCTGGGTATTGTAGGGAGTAATAGTCTCGGATAAATCATGGTCTGATACAGCAATCTCAGTATTCCATGGAGTAATAGTCTCGGATTAATCATGGTGTGGTACAGTAATCTGAGTATTACAGGGAGTAATAATCTGAGTTTTGCAGGGATAATAGTCTCGGATCAATTATGGTCTGATACAGCAATCTGAGTATTGCAGGGAGTAATAGTCTCGGATCAATCATGGTCTGGTACAGCAATCTGAGTATTGCAGGGAGTAATAATCTGAGTATTGCAGGGATAATAGTCTCGGATTAATTATGGTCTGATACAGCAGTTTGAGTATTGCAGGGATAATAGTCTCGGATCAATTATGGTCTGATACAGCAGTTTGAGTATTGCAGGGATAATAGTCTCGGATCAATCATGGTCTGGTACAGCAATCTGAGTATTGCAGGGAGTTATAGTCTCGGATCAATCATGGTCTGGTACAGCAATCTGAGTATTGCAGCGAGTATTAGTTTCGGATAAATCATGGTCTGGTACAGCAATCTGAGTATTGCAGGGAGTAACATTCTCAGATCAATCATGGTCTGGTACAGCAATCTGAGTATTGCAGGGAGTAATAGTCTCGGATCAACCATGGTCTGATACAGCAATCTGAGTATTGCAGAGAGTAATAGTCTCGGATCAATCATGGTCTGGTACAGCAATCTGAGTATTCCAGGGAGTAATAATCTGAGTATTGCAGGGATAATAGTCCCGGATCAATCATGGTCTGATACAGCAATCCGAGTATTGCAGGGATAATAGTCTCGGATCAATCATGGTCTGATACAGCAATCTGAGTATTGCAGAGAGTAATAGTCTCGGATCAATCATGGTCTGATACAGCAATCTGAGTATTGCAGGGAGTAATAGTAGCGGATCAACCATGGTCTGATACAGCAATCTGAGTATTGCAGGGAGTAATAATCTGAGTATTGCAGGGATAAGAGTCACGGATCAATCATGGTCTGATACAGCAATCTGAGTATTGCAGGGCTAATAGTCTCGGTTCAATCATGGACTGGTACAGCAATCTGAGTATTGCTGGGGGTAATAGTCTCTAATCAATCATCGTCTGCAACGGCAATCTGAGGATTGCAGGGATAATAGTCTCGGATCAATCATGGTCTGGTACAGCAATCGGAGTATTGCAGGGAGTAAAAGTCTCGGATCAATCATGGTCTGGTACAGCAATCTGAGTATTGCAGGGAGTAATAGTCTCGGATCAATCATGGTCTGATACAGCAATCTGAGGGTTGCAGGGATTAATTATCTGAGTATTGCAGGGATAATAGTCTCGGATCAATCATGGTCTGATACAGCAATCTGAGTATTGCAGGGATAATAGTCTCGAATCAATCATGGTCAGGTACAGCAATCTGAGTATTGCAGGGAGTAATAGTCTCGGATCAATAATGGTCTGGTACAGCAATCTGGGTATTGTAGGGAGTAATAGTCTCGGATAAATCATGGTCTGATACAGCAATCTCAGTATTGCATGGAGTAATATTCTCGGATTAATCATGGTCTGGTACAGCAATCTGAGTACTGCAGGGAGTAATAATCTGAGTATTGCAGGGATAATAGTCTCGGATCAATTATGGTCTGATACAGCAATCTGAGTATTGCAGGGAGTAATAGTCTCGGATCAATGATGGTATGGTTCAGCAATCTGAGTATTGCAGGGAGTAATAGTCTCGGATCAATCATGGTCTGATACAGCAATCTGAGTATTGCAGGGAGTAATACTCTCGGATCAACCATGGTCTGATACAGCAATCTGATTATTGCAGGGAGTAATAGTCTCGGATCAATTATGGTCTGATACAGCAATCTGAGGGTTGCAGGGATTAATAATCTGAGTATGGCAGGGATAATAGTCTCGGATCAATCATGGTCTGATACACAATCTGAGTATTGCAGGGATAATAGTCTCGGATCAATCATGGTCAGGTACAGCAATCTGAGTATTGCAGGGAGTAATAGTCTCGGATCAATAATGGTCTGGTACAGCAATCTGGGTATTGTAGGGAGTAATAGTCTCGGATAAATCATGGTCTGATACAGCAATCTCAGTATTCCATGGAGTAATAGTCTCGGATTAATCATGGTCTGGTACAGTAATCTGAGTATTGCAGGGAGTAATAATCTGAGTTTTGCAGGGATAATAGTCTCGGATCAATTATGGTCTGATACAGCAATCTGAGTATTGCAGGGAGTAATAGTGTCGGATCAATAATGGGCGGGTACAGCAATCTGAGTATTGCAGGGCTAATAGTCTCGGTTCAATCATGGTCTGGTACAGCAATCTGAGTATTGCAGGGGGTAATAGTCTCTAATCAATCATGGTCTCATACAGCCATCTGAGGATTGCAGTGAGTAATAGTCTCGGATCAATCATGGTCTGGTACAGCAATCTGAGTATTGCAGGGAGTAATAGTCTCGGATCAATCATGGTCTGATACAGCAATCTGAGTATTGCAGAGAGTAATAGTCTCGGATCAATCATGGTCTGGTACAGCAATCTGAGTATTGCAGGGAGTAATAATCTGAGTATTGCAGGGATAAGAATCCCGGATCAATCATGGTCTGATACAGCAATCCGAGTATTGCAGGGATAATAGTCTCGGATCAATCATGGTCTGATACAGCAATCTGAGTATTGCAGAGAGAAATAGTCTCGGATCAATCATGGTCTGGTACAGCAATCTGAGTATTGCAGGGAGTAATAGTCTCGGATCAATAATGGTCTGGTACAGCAATCTGGGTATTGTAGGGAGTAATAGTCTCGGATAAATCATGGTCTGATACAGCAATCTCAGTATTCCATGGAGTAATAGTCTCGGATTAATCATGGTGTGGTACAGTAATCTGAGTATTGCAGGGAGTAATAATCTGAGTTTTGCAGGGATAATAGTCTCGGATCAATTATGGTCTGATACAGCAATCTGAGTATTGCAGGGAGTAATAGTGTCGGATCAATAATGAGCGGGTACAGCAATCTGAGTATTGCAGGGCTAATAGTCTCGGTTCAATCATGGTCTGGTACAGCAATCTGAGTATTGCAGGGAGTAATAATCTGAGTATTCCAGGGATAATAGTCCCGGATCAATCATGGTCTGATACAGCAATCCGAGTATTGCAGGGATAATAGTCTCGGATCAATCATGGTCTGATACAGCAATCTGAGTATTGCAGAGAGAAATAGTCTCGGATCAATCATGGTCTGGTACAGCAATCTGAGTATTGCAGGGAGTAATAGTCTCGGATCAACCATGGTCTGATACGGCAATCTGAGTATTGCAGGGAGTAATAGTCTCGGATGAACCATGATCAGATACAGCAATCTGAGTATTGCAGCGTGTAATAATCTGAGCATTGCAGGGATAATAGTCCCGGATCAATCATGGTCTGATACAGCAATCTGAGTATTGCAGGGCTAATAGTCTCGGTTGAATCATGGTCTGGTACAGCAATCTGAGTATTGCAGGGGGTAATTGTCTCGGATCAATCATGGTCTGATACAGCAATCTGAGGATTGCAGTGAGTAATAGTCTCGGATCAATCGTGGTCTGGTACAGCAAGCTGAGTATTGCAGGGAGTAATAGTCTCGGATCAATCATGGTCTGATACAGCAATCTGAGTATTGCAGGGAGTAATAGACTCGGATTAATCATGGTCTGATACAGCAATCTGCGTATTGCAGGGACAATAGTCTCGGATCAATCATGGTCTGGTACAGCAATCTGAGTATTGCAGGGATAATAGTCTCGGATGAATCATGGTCTGATACAGCAATCTGCGTATTGCAGGGACAATAGTCTCGGATCAATCATGGTGTGATACAGCAATCTGAGTATTGCAGGAAGTAATAATCTGAGTATTGCAGGGATAAGAGACCCGGAACAATCATGGTCTGATACAGCAATCTGAGTATTGCAGGGATAATAGTCTCGGATCAATCATGGTCTGGTACAGCAATCTGAGTATTGCAGGGAGTAATAGTCTCGGATCAATCATGGTCTGATACAGCAATCTGAGGATTGCAGGGAGTAATAATCTGAGTATTGCAGGGATAATAGTCTCGGATGAATCATGGTCTGATACAGCAATCTGAGTATTGCAGGGATAATAGTCTCGGATCAATCATGGTCTGGTACAGCAATCTGAGTATTGCAGGGAGTAATAGTCTCGGATCAATCATGGTCTGGTACAGCAATCTGAGTATTGCAGGGAGTAATAATCTGAGTATTGCAGGGATAATAGTCTCGGATGAATCATGGTCTGATACAGCAATCTGAGTATTGCAGGGATAATAGTCTCGGATCAATCATGGTCTGGTACAGCAATCTGAGTATTGCAGGGAGTAATAGTCTCGGATCAATCATGGTCTGGTACAGCAATCTGAGTATTGCAGGGAGTAATAATCTGAGTATTGCAGGGATAATAGTCTCGGATCAATTATGGTCTGATACAGCAGTCTGAGTATTCCAGGGAGTAATAATCTGAGTATTGCAGGGATAATAGTCCCGGATCAATCATGGTCTGGTACAGCAATCTGAGTATTGCAGGGAGTAATAGTAGCGGATCAACCATGGTCTGATACAGCAATCTGAGTATTGCAGGGAGTAATAATCTGAGTATTGCAGGGATAATAGTCACGGATCAATCATGGTCTGATACAGCAATCTGAGTATTGCAGGGCTAATAGTCTCGGTTCAATCATGGTCTGGTACAGCAATCTGAGTATTGCAGGGGGTAATAGTCTCTAATCAATCATGGTCTGCAATAGCAATCTGAGGATTGCAGGGATAATAGTCTCGGATCATTCATGGTCTGGTACAGCAATCGGAGTATTGCAGGGAGTAATAGTCTCGGATCAATCATGGTCTGGTACAGCAATCTGAGTATTGCAGGGAGTAATAGTCTCGGATCAATCATGGTCTGATACAGCAATCTGAGGGTTGCAGGGATTAATAATATGAGTATTGCAGGGATAATAGTCTCGGATCAATCATGGTCTGATACAGCAATCTGAGTACTGCAGGGATAATAGTCTCGGATCAATCATGGTCAGGTACAGCAATCTGAGTATTGCAGGGAGTAATAGTCTCGGATCAATCATGGTCTGATACAGCAATCTGAGGATTGCAGGGAGTAATAATCTGAGTATTGCAGGGATAATAGCCTCGGATGAATCATGGTCTGATACAGCAATCTGAGTATTGCAGGGATAATAGTCTCGGATCAATCATGGTCTGGTACAGCAATCTGAGTATTGTAGGGAGTAATAGTCTCGGATCAATCATGGTCTGGTACAGCAATCTGAGTATTGCAGGGAGTAATAATCTGAGTATTGCAGGGATAATAGTCTCGGATGAATCATGGTCTGATACAGCAATCTGAGTATTGCAGGGATAATAGTCTCGGATCAATCATGGTCTGGTACAGCAATCTGAGTATTGCAGGGAGTAATAGTCTCGGATCAATCATGGTCTGGTACAGCAATCTGAGTATTGCAGGGAGTAATAATCTGAGTATTGCAGGGATAATAGTCTCGGATCAATTATGGTCTGATACAGCAGTTTGAGTATTGCAGGGATAATAGTCTCGGATCAATCATGGTCTGATACAGCAATCTGCGTATTGCCGGGACAATAGTCTCGGATCAATCGTGGTCTGGTACAGCAATCTGAGTATTGCAGGGAGTTATAGTCTCGGATCAATCATGGTCTGGTACAGCAATCTGAGTATTGCAGGGAGTATTAGTTTCGGATCAATCATGGTCTGGTACAGCAATCTGAGTATTGCAGGGAGTAATAGTCTCGGATGAACCATGATCAGATACAGCAATCTGAGTATTGCAGCGTGTAATAATCTGAGCATTGCAGGGATAATAGTCCCGGATCAATCATGGTCTGATACAGCAATCTGAGTATTGCAGGGCTAATAGTCTCGGTTGAATCATGGTCTGGTACAGCAATCTGAGTATTGCAGGGGGTAATTGTCTCGGATCAATCATGGTCTGATACAGC
The DNA here is from genome assembly GCF_030028105.1 of Mobula birostris. Lineage (NCBI taxonomy): Eukaryota > Metazoa > Chordata > Chondrichthyes > Myliobatiformes > Myliobatidae > Mobula > Mobula birostris. Next base: position 91,917,478 of record NC_092378.1, read on the forward strand.
AATCTGAGGATTGCAGTGAGTAATAGTCTCGGATCAATCGTGGTCTGGTACAGCAAGCTGAGTATTGCAGGGAGTAATAGTCTCGGATCAATCATGGTCTGATATAGCAATCTGAGTATTGCAGGGAGTAATAGACTCGGATTAATCATGGTCTGATACAGCAATCTGCGTATTGCAGGGACAATAGTCTCGGATCAATCATGGTCTGGTACAGCAATCTGAGTATTGCAGGGATAATAGTCTCGGATGAATCATGGTCTGATACAGCAATCTGCGTATTGCAGGGACAATAGTCTCGGATCAATCATGGTGTGATACAGCAATCTGAGTATTGCAGGAAGTAATAATCTGAGTATTGCAGGGATAAGAGACCCGGAACAATCATGGTCTGATACAGCAATCTGAGTATTGCAGGGATAATAGTCTCGGATCAATCATGGTCTGGTACAGCAATCTGAGTATTGCAGGGAGTAATAGTCTCGGATCAATCATGGTCTGATACAGCAATCTGAGGATTGCAGGGAGTAATAATCTGAGTATTGCAGGGATAATAGTCTCGGATGAATCATGGTCTGATACAGCAATCTGAGTATTGCAGGGATAATAGTCTCGGATCAATCATGGTCTGGTACAGCAATCTGAGTATTGCAGGGAGTAATAGTCTCGGATCAATCATGGTCTGGTACAGCAATCTGAGTATTGCAGGGAGTAATAATCTGAGTATTGCAGGGATAATAGTCTCGGATGAATCATGGTCTGATACAGCAATCTGAGTATTGCAGGGATAATAGTCTCGGATCAATCATGGTCTGGTACAGCAATCTGAGTATTGCAGGGAGTAATAGTCTCGGATCAATCATGGTCTGGTACAGCAATCTGAGTATTGCAGGGAGTAATAATCTGAGTATTGCAGGGATAATAGTCTCGGATCAATTATGGTCTGATACAGCAGTCTGAGTATTCCAGGGAGTAATAATCTGAGTATTGCAGGGATAATAGTCCCGGATCAATCATGGTCTGATACAGCAATCCGAGTATTGCAGGGGGTAATAATCTCGGATCAATCATGGTCTGGTACAGCAATCTGAGTATTGCAGGGAGTAATAGTAGCGGATCAACCATGGTCTGATACAGCAATCTGAGTATTGCAGGGAGTAATAATCTGAGTATTGCAGGGATAATAGTCACGGATCAATCATGGTCTGATACAGCAATCTGAGTATTGCAGGGCTAATAGTCTCGGTTCAATCATGGTCTGGTACAGCAATCTGAGTATTGCAGGGGGTAATAGTCTCTAATCAATCATGGTCTGCAATAGCAATCTGAGGATTGCAGGGATAATAGTCTCGGATCATTCATGGTCTGGTACAGCAATCGGAGTATTGCAGGGAGTAATAGTCTCGGATCAATCATGGTCTGGTACAGCAATCTGAGTATTGCAGGGAGTAATAGTCTCGGATCAATCATGGTCTGATACAGCAATCTGAGGGTTGCAGGGATTAATAATCTGAGTATTGCAGGGATAATAGTCTCGGATCAATCATGGTCTGATACAGCAATGTGAGTACTGCAGGGATAATAGTCTCGGATCAATCATGGTCAGGTACAGCAATCTGAGTATTGCAGGGAGTAATAGTCTCGGATCAATCATGGTCTGATACAGCAATCTGAGGATTGCAGGGATAATAGTCTCGGATCAATCATGGTCTGATACAGCAATCTGAGTATTGCAGGGATAATAGTCTCGGATCAATCATGGTCTGGTACAGCAATCTGAGTATTGTAGGGAGTAATAGTCTCGGATCAATCATGGTCTGGTACAGCAATCTGAGTATTGCAGGGAGTAATAATCTGAGTATTGCAGGGATAATAGTCTCGGATGAATCATGGTCTGATACAGCAATCTGAGTATTGCAGGGATAATAGTCTCGGATCAATCATGGTCTGGTACAGCAATCTGAGTATTGCAGGGAGTAATAGTCTCGGATCAATCATGGTCTGGTACAGCAATCTGAGTATTGCAGGGAGTAATAATCTGAGTATTGCAGGGATAATAGTCTCGGATCAATTATGGTCTGATACAGCAGTTTGAGTATTGCAGGGATAATAGTCTCGGATCAATCATGGTCTGATACAGCAATCTGCGTATTGCCGGGACAATAGTCTCGGATCAATCGTGGTCTGGTACAGCAATCTGAGTATTGCAGGGAGTTATAGTCTCGGATCAATCATGGTCTGGTACAGCAATCTGAGTATTGCAGGGAGTATTAGTTTCGGATCAATCATGGTCTGGTACAGCAATCTGAGTATTGCAGGGAGTAACATTCTTAGATCAATCATGGTCTGGTACAGCAATCTGAGTATTGCAGGGAGTAATAGTCTCGGATCAACCATGGTCTGATACAGCAATCTGAGTATTGCAGAGAGTAATAGTCTCGGATCAATCATGGTCTGGTACAGCAATCTGAGTATTCCAGGGAGTAATAATCTGAGTATTGCAGGGATAATAGTCCCGGATCAATCATGATCTGATACAGCAATCTGATTATTGCAGAGAGTAATAGTCCCGGATCAATCATGGTCTGGTACAGCAATCTGAGTATTGCAGGGAGTAATAGTAGCGGATCAACCATGGCCTGATACAGCAATCTGAGTATTGCAGGGAGTAATAATCTGAGTATTGCAGGGATAATAGTCTCGGATCAATTATGGTCTGATACAGCAATCTGAGTATTGCACGGAGTAATAGTCTCCGATCAATAATGGGCGGCTACAGCAATCTGAGTATTGCAGGGCTAATAGTCTCGGTTCAATCATGGTCTGGTACAGCAATCTGAGTATTGCAGTGGGTAATAGTCTCTAATCAATCATGGTCTGATACAGCAATCTGAGGATTGCAGTGAGTTATAGTCTCGGATCAATCATGGTCTGGTGCAGCAATCTGAGTATTGCAGGGAGTAATAGTCTCGGATCAATCTTGCTCTGATACAGCAATCTGAGGATTGCAGTGAGTAATAGTCTCGGATTAATCATGGTCTGATACAGCAATCTGAGTATTGCAGAGAGTAATAGTCCCGGATCAACCATGGTCTGGTACAGCAATCTGAGTATTGCAGGGAGTAATAATCTGAGTATTGCAGGGATAATAGTCCCGGATCAATCATGGTCTGATACATCAATCCGAGTATTGCAGGGATAATATTCTCGGATCAATCATGGTCTGATACAGCCATCTGAGTATTGCAGAGAGAAATAGTCTCGGATCAATCATGGTCTGGTACAGCAATCTGAGGGTTGCAGGGATTAATAATCTGAGTATGGCAGGGATAATAGTCTCGGATCAATCATGGTCTGATACACAATCTGAGTATTGCAGGGATAATAGTCTCGGATCAATCATGGTCAGGTACAGCAATCTGAGTATTGCAGGGAGTAATAGTCTCGGATCAATAATGGTCTGGTACAGCAATCTGGGTATTGTAGGGAGTAATAGTCTCGGATAAATCATGGTCTGATACAGCAATCTCAGTATTCCATGGAGTAATAGTCTCGGATTAATCATGGTCTGGTACAGTAATCTGAGTATTGCAGGGAGTAATAATCTGAGTTTTGCAGGGATAATAGTCTCGGATCAATTATGGTCTGATACAGCAATCTGAGTATTGCAGGGAGTAATAGTGTCGGATCAATAATGGGCGGGTACAGCAATCTGAGTATTGCAGGGCTAATAGTCTCGGTTCAATCATGGTCTGGTACAGCAATCTGAGTATTGCAGGGGGTAATAGTCTCTAATCAATCATGGTCTCATACAGCCATCTGAGGATTGCAGTGAGTAATAGTCTCGGATCAATCATGGTCTGGTACAGCAATCTGAGTATTGCAGGGAGTAATAGTCTCGGATCAATCATGGTCTGATACAGCAATCTGAGTATTGCAGAGAGTAATAGTCTCGGATCAATCATGGTCTGGTACAGCAATCTGAGTATTGCAGGGAGTAATAATCTGAGTATTGCAGGGATAAGAATCCCGGATCAATCATGGTCTGATACAGCAATCCGAGTATTGCAGGGATAATAGTCTCGGATCAATCATGGTCTGATACAGCAATCTGAGTATTGCAGAGAGAAATAGTCTCGGATCAATCATGGTCTGGTACAGCAATCTGAGTATTGCAGGGAGTAATAGTCTCGGATCAATAATGGTCTGGTACAGCAATCTGGGTATTGTAGGGAGTAATAGTCTCGGATAAATCATGGTCTGATACAGCAATCTCAGTATTCCATGGAGTAATAGTCTCGGATTAATCATGGTGTGGTACAGTAATCTGAGTATTGCAGGGAGTAATAATCTGAGTTTTGCAGGGATAATAGTCTCGGATCAATTATGGTCTGATACAGCAATCTGAGTATTGCAGGGAGTAATAGTGTCGGATCAATAATGAGCGGGTACAGCAATCTGAGTATTGCAGGGCTAATAGTCTCGGTTCAATCATGGTCTGGTACAGCAATCTGAGTATTGCAGGGAGTAATAATCTGAGTATTCCAGGGATAATAGTCCCGGATCAATCATGGTCTGATACAGCAATCCGAGTATTGCAGGGATAATAGTCTCGGATCAATCATGGTCTGATACAGCAATCTGAGTATTGCAGAGAGAAATAGTCTCGGATCAATCATGGTCTGGTACAGCAATCTGAGTATTGCAGGGAGTAATAGTCTCGGATCAACCATGGTCTGATACGGCAATCTGAGTATTGCAGGGAGTAATAGTCTCGGATGAACCATGATCAGATACAGCAATCTGAGTATTGCAGCGTGTAATAATCTGAGCATTGCAGGGATAATAGTCCCGGATCAATCATGGTCTGATACAGCAATCTGAGTATTGCAGGGCTAATAGTCTCGGTTGAATCATGGTCTGGTACAGCAATCTGAGTATTGCAGGGGGTAATTGTCTCGGATCAATCATGGTCTGATACAGCAATCTGAGGATTGCAGTGAGTAATAGTCTCGGATCAATCGTGGTCTGGTACAGCAAGCTGAGTATTGCAGGGAGTAATAGTCTCGGATCAATCATGGTCTGATACAGCAATCTGAGTATTGCAGGGAGTAATAGACTCGGATTAATCATGGTCTGATACAGCAATCTGCGTATTGCAGGGACAATAGTCTCGGATCAATCATGGTCTGGTACAGCAATCTGAGTATTGCAGGGATAATAGTCTCGGATGAATCATGGTCTGATACAGCAATCTGCGTATTGCAGGGACAATAGTCTCGGATCAATCATGGTGTGATACAGCAATCTGAGTATTGCAGGAAGTAATAATCTGAGTATTGCAGGGATAAGAGACCCGGAACAATCATGGTCTGATACAGCAATCTGAGTATTGCAGGGATAATAGTCTCGGATCAATCATGGTCTGGTACAGCAATCTGAGTATTGCAGGGAGTAATAGTCTCGGATCAATCATGGTCTGATACAGCAATCTGAGGATTGCAGGGAGTAATAATCTGAGTATTGCAGGGATAATAGTCTCGGATGAATCATGGTCTGATACAGCAATCTGAGTATTGCAGGGATAATAGTCTCGGATCAATCATGGTCTGGTACAGCAATCTGAGTATTGCAGGGAGTAATAGTCTCGGATCAATCATGGTCTGGTACAGCAATCTGAGTATTGCAGGGAGTAATAATCTGAGTATTGCAGGGATAATAGTCTCGGATGAATCATGGTCTGATACAGCAATCCGAGTATTGCAGGGATAATAGTCTCGGATCAATCATGGTCTGATACAGCAATCTGAGTATTGCAGAGAGAAATAGTCTCGGATCAATCATGGTCTGGTACAGCAATCTGAGTATTGCAGGGAGTAATAGTCTCGGATCAATAATGGTCTGGTACAGCAATCTGGGTATTGTAGGGAGTAATAGTCTCGGATAAATCATGGTCTGATACAGCAATCTCAGTATTCCATGGAGTAATAGTCTCGGATTAATCATGGTGTGGTACAGTAATCTGAGTATTACAGGGAGTAATAATCTGAGTTTTGCAGGGATAATAGTCTCGGATCAATTATGGTCTGATACAGCAATCTGAGTATTGCAGGGAGTAATAGTCTCGGATCAATCATGGTCTGGTACAGCAATCTGAGTATTGCAGGGAGTAATAATCTGAGTATTGCAGGGATAATAGTCTCGGATTAATTATGGTCTGATACAGCAGTTTGAGTATTGCAGGGATAATAGTCTCGGATCAATTATGGTCTGATACAGCAGTTTGAGTATTGCAGGGATAATAGTCTCGGATCAATCATGGTCTGGTACAGCAATCTGAGTATTGCAGGGAGTTATAGTCTCGGATCAATCATGGTCTGGTACAGCAATCTGAGTATTGCAGCGAGTATTAGTTTCGGATAAATCATGGTCTGGTACAGCAATCTGAGTATTGCAGGGAGTAACATTCTCAGATCAATCATGGTCTGGTACAGCAATCTGAGTATTGCAGGGAGTAATAGTCTCGGATCAACCATGGTCTGATACAGCAATCTGAGTATTGCAGAGAGTAATAGTCTCGGATCAATCATGGTCTGGTACAGCAATCTGAGTATTCCAGGGAGTAATAATCTGAGTATTGCAGGGATAATAGTCCCGGATCAATCATGGTCTGATACAGCAATCCGAGTATTGCAGGGATAATAGTCTCGGATCAATCATGGTCTGATACAGCAATCTGAGTATTGCAGAGAGTAATAGTCTCGGATCAATCATGGTCTGGTACAGCAATCTGAGTATTGCAGGGAGTAATAGTAGCGGATCAACCATGGTCTGATACAGCAATCTGAGTATTGCAGGGAGTAATAATCTGAGTATTGCAGGGATAAGAGTCACGGATCAATCATGGTCTGATACAGCAATCTGAGTATTGCAGGGCTAATAGTCTCGGTTCAATCATGGACTGGTACAGCAATCTGAGTATTGCTGGGGGTAATAGTCTCTAATCAATCATCGTCTGCAACAGCAATCTGAGGATTGCAGGGATAATAGTCTCGGATCAATCATGGTCTGGTACAGCAATCGGAGTATTGCAGGGAGTAAAAGTCTCGGATCAATCATGGTCTGGTACAGCAATCTGAGTATTGCAGGGAGTAATAGTCTCGGATCAATCATGGTCTGATACAGCAATCTGAGGGTTGCAGGGATTAATTATCTGAGTATTGCAGGGATAATAGTCTCGGATCAATCATGGTCTGATACAGCAATCTGAGTATTGCAGGGATAATAGTCTCGAATCAATCATGGTCAGGTACAGCAATCTGAGTATTGCAGGGAGTAATAGTCTCGGATCAATAATGGTCTGGTACAGCAATCTGGGTATTGTAGGGAGTAATAGTCTCGGATAAATCATGGTCTGATACAGCAATCTCAGTATTGCATGGAGTAATATTCTCGGATTAATCATGGTCTGGTACAGCAATCTGAGTACTGCAGGGAGTAATAATCTGAGTATTGCAGGGATAATAGTCTCGGATCAATTATGGTCTGATACAGCAATCTGAGTATTGCAGGGAGTAATAGTCTCGCATCAATGATGGTATGGTACAGCAATCTGAGTATTGCAGGGAGTAATAGTCTCGGATCAATCATGGTCTGATACAGCAATCTGAGTATTGCAGGGAGTAATACTCTCGGATCAAGCATGGTCTGATACAGCAATCTGATTATTGCAGGGAGTAATAGTCTCGGATCAATTATGGTCTGATACAGCAATCTGAGGGTTGCAGGGATTAATAATCTGAGTATGGCAGGGATAATAGTCTCGGATCAATCATGGTCTGATACACAATCTGAGTATTGCAGGGATAATAGTCTCGGATCAATCATGGTCAGGTACAGCAATCTGAGTATTGCAGGGAGTAATAGTCTCGGATCAATAATGGTCTGGTACAGCAATCTGGGTATTGTAGGGAGTAATAGTCTCGGATAAATCATGGTCTGATACAGCAATCTCAGTATTCCATGGAGTAATAGTCTCGGATTAATCATGGTCTGGTACAGTAATCTGAGTATTGCAGGGAGTAATAATCTGAGTTTTGCAGGGATAATAGTCTCGGATCAATTATGGTCTGATACAGCAATCTGAGTATTGCAGGGAGTAATAGTGTCGGATCAATAATGGGCGGGTACAGCAATCTGAGTATTGCAGGGCTAATAGTCTCGGTTCAATCATGGTCTGGTACAGCAATCTGAGTATTGCAGGGGGTAATAGTCTCTAATCAATCATGGTCTCATACAGCCATCTGAGGATTGCAGTGAGTAATAGTCTCGGATCAATCATGGTCTGGTACAGCAATCTGAGTATTGCAGGGAGTAATAGTCTCGGATCAATCATGGTCTGATACAGCAATCTGAGTATTGCAGAGAGTAATAGTCTCGGATCAATCATGGTCTGGTACAGCAATCTGAGTATTGCAGGGAGTAATAATCTGAGTATTGCAGGGATAAGAATCCCGGATCAATCATGGTCTGATACAGCAATCCGAGTATTGCAGGGATAATAGTCTCGGATCAATCATGGTCTGATACAGCAATCTGAGTATTGCAGAGAGAAATAGTCTCGGATCAATCATGGTCTGGTACAGCAATCTGAGTATTGCAGGGAGTAATAGTCTCGGATCAATAATGGTCTGGTACAGCAATCTGGGTATTGTAGGGAGTAATAGTCTCGGATAAATCATGGTCTGATACAGCAATCTCAGTATTCCATGGAGTAATAGTCTCGGATTAATCATGGTGTGGTACAGTAATCTGAGTATTGCAGGGAGTAATAATCTGAGTTTTGCAGGGATAATAGTCTCGGATCAATTATGGTCTGATACAGCAATCTGAGTATTGCAGGGAGTAATAGTGTCGGATCAATAATGAGCGGGTACAGCAATCTGAGTATTGCAGGGCTAATAGTCTCGGTTCAATCATGGTCTGGTACAGCAATCTGAGTATTGCAGGGAGTAATAATCTGAGTATTCCAGGGATAATAGTCCCGGATCAATCATGGTCTGATACAGCAATCCGAGTATTGCAGGGATAATAGTCTCGGATCAATCATGGTCTGATACAGCAATCTGAGTATTGCAGAGAGAAATAGTCTCGGATCAATCATGGTCTGGTACAGCAATCTGAGTATTGCAGGGAGTAATAGTCTCGGATCAACCATGGTCTGATACGGCAATCTGAGTATTGCAGGGAGTAATAGTCTCGGATGAACCATGATCAGATACAGCAATCTGAGTGTTGCAGCGTGTAATAATCTGAGCATTGCAGGGATAATAGTCCCGGATCAATCATGGTCTGATACAGCAATCTGAGTATTGCAGGGCTAATAGTCTCGGTTGAATCATGGTCTGGTACAGCAATCTGAGTATTGCAGGGGGTAATTGTCTCGGATCAATCATGGTCTGATACAGCAATCTGAGGATTGCAGTGAGTAATAGTCTCGGATCAATCGTGGTCTGGTACAGCAAGCTGAGTATTGCAGGGAGTAATAGTCTCGGATCAATCATGGTCTGATACAGCAATCTGAGTATTGCAGGGAGTAATAGACTCGGATTAATCATGGTCTGATACAGCAATCTGCGTATTGCAGGGACAATAGTCTCGGATCAATCATGGTCTGGTACAGCAATCTGAGTATTGCAGGGATAATAGTCTCGGATGAATCATGGTCTGATACAGCAATCTGCGTATTGCAGGGACAATAGTCTCGGATCAATCATGGTGTGATACAGCAATCTGAGTATTGCAGGAAGTAATAATCTGAGTATTGCAGGGATAAGAGACCCGGAACAATCATGGTCTGATACAGCAATCTGAGTATTGCAGGGATAATAGTCTCGGATCAATCATGGTCTGGTACAGCAATCTGAGTATTGCAGGGAGTAATAGTCTCGGATCAATCATGGTCTGATACAGCAATCTGAGGATTGCAGGGAGTAATAATCTGAGTATTGCAGGGATAATAGTCTCGGATGAATCATGGTCTGATACAGCAATCTGAGTATTGCAGGGATAATAGTCTCGGATCAATCATGGTCTGGTACAGCAATCTGAGTATTGCAGGGAGTAATAGTCTCGGATCAATCATGGTCTGGTACAGCAATCTGAGTATTGCAGGGAGTAATAATCTGAGTATTGCAGGGATAATAGTCTCGGATGAATCATGGTCTGATACAGCAATCTGAGTATTGCAGGGATAATAGTCTCGGATCAATCATGGTCTGGTACAGCAATCTGAGTATTGCAGGGAGTAATAGTCTCGGATCAATCATGGTCTGGTACAGCAATCTGAGTATTGCAGGGAGTAATAATCTGAGTATTGCAGGGATAATAGTCTCGGATCAATTATGGTCTGATACAGCAGTCTGAGTATTGCAGGGATAATAGTCTCGGATCAATCATGGTCTGATACAGCAATCTGCGTATTGCAGGGAGTTATAGTCTCGGATCAATCATGGTCTGGTACAGCAATCTGAGTATTGCAGGGAGTATTAGTTTCGGATCAATCATGGTCTCGTACAGCAATCTGAGTATTGCAGGGAGTAACATTCTTAGATCAATCATGGTCTGGTACAGCAATCTGAGTATTGCAGGGAGTGATAGTCTCGGATCAACCATGGTCTGATACAGCAATCTGAGTATTGCAGAGAGTAATAGTCTCGGATCAATCATGGTCTGGTACAGCAATCTGAGTATTCCAGGGAGTAATAATCTGAGTATTGCAGGGATAATAGTCCCGGATCAATCATGGTCTGATACAGCAATCCGAGTATTGCAGGGGGTAATAATCTCGGATCAATCATGGTCTGGTACAGCAATCTGAGTATTGCAGGGAGTAATAGTAGCGGATCAACCATGGTCTGATACAGCAATCTGAGTATTGCAGGGAGTAATAATCTGAGTATTGCAGGGATAATAGTCACGGATCAATCATGGTCTGATACAGCAATCTGAGTATTGCAGGGCTAATAGTCTCGGTTCAATCATGGTCTGGTACAGCAATCTGAGTATTGCAGGGGGTAATAGTCTCTAATCAATCATGGTCTGCAATAGCAATCTGAGGATTGCAGGGATAATAGTCTCGGATCATTCATGGTCTGGTACAGCAATCGGAGTATTGCAGGGAGTAATAGTCTCGGATCAATCATGGTCTGGTACAGCAATCTGAGTATTGCAGGGAGTAATAGTCTCGGATCAATCATGGTCTGATACAGCAATCTGAGGGTTGCAGGGATTAATAATCTGAGTATTGCAGGGATAATAGTCTCGGATCAATCATGGTCTGATACAGCAATCTGAGTACTGCAGGGATAATAGTCTCGGATCAATCATGGTCAGGTACAGCAATCTGAGTATTGCAGGGAGTAATAGTCTCGGATCAATCATGGTCTGATACAGCAATCTGAGGATTGCAGGGAGTAATAATCTGAGTATTGCAGGGATAATAGCCTCGGATGAATCATGGTCTGATACAGCAATCTGAGTATTGCAGGGATAATAGTCTCGGATCAATCATGGTCTGGTACAGCAATCTGAGTATTGTAGGGAGTAATAGTCTCGGATCAATCATGGTCTGGTACAGCAATCTGAGTATTGCAGGGAGTAATAATCTGAGTATTGCAGGGATAATAGTCTCGGATGAATCATGTTCTGATACAGCAATCTGAGTATTGCAGGGATAATAGTCTCGGATCAATCATGGTCTGGTACAGCAATCTGAGTATTGCAGGGAGTAATAGTCTCGGATCAATCATGGTCTGGTACAGCAATCTGAGTATTGCAGGGAGTAATAATCTGAGTATTGCAGGGATAATAGTCTCGGATCAATTATGGTCTGATACAGCAGTTTGAGTATTGCAGGGATAATAGTCTCGGATCAATCATGGTCTGATACAGCAATCTGCGTATTGCCGGGACAATAGTCTCGGATCAATCGTGGTCTGGTACAGCAATCTGAGTATTGCAGGGAGTTATAGTCTCGGATCAATCATGGTCTGGTACAGCAATCTGAGTATTGCAGGGAGTATTAGTTTCGGATCAATCATGGTCTGGTACAGCAATCTGAGTATTGCAGGGAGTAACATTCTTAGATCAATCATGGTCTGGTACAGCAATCTGAGTATTGCAGGGAGTAATAGTCTCGGATCAACCATGGTCTGATACAGCAATCTGAGTATTGCAGAGAGTAATAGTCTCGGATCAATCATGGTCTGGTACAGCAATCTGAGTATTCCAGGGAGTAATAATCTGAGTATTGCAGGGATAATAGTCCCGGATCAATCATGATCTGATACAGCAATCTGATTATTGCAGAGAGTAATAGTCCCGGATCAATCATGGTCTGGTACAGCAATCTGAGTATTGCAGGGAGTAATAGTAGCGGATCAACCATGGCCTGATACAGCAATCTGAGTATTGCAGGGAGTAATAATCTGAGTATTGCAGGGATAATAGTCTCGGATCAATTATGGTCTGATACAGCAATCTGAGTATTGCACGGAGTAATAGTCTCCGATCAATAATGGGCGGCTACAGCAATCTGAGTATTGCAGGGCTAATAGTCTCGGTTCAATCATGGTCTGGTACAGCAATCTGAGTATTGCAGTGGGTAATAGTCTCTAATCAATCATGGTCTGATACAGCAATCTGAGGATTGCAGTGAGTTATAGTCTCGGATCAATCATGGTCTGGTGCAGCAATCTGAGTATTGCAGGGAGTAATAGTCTCGGATCAATCTTGCTCTGATACAGCAATCTGAGGATTGCAGTGAGTAATAGTCTCGGATTAATCATGGTCTGATACAGCAATCTGAGTATTGCAGAGAGTAATAGTCCCGGATCAACCATGGTCTGGTACAGCAATCTGAGTATTGCAGGGAGTAATAATCTGAGTATTGCAGGGATAATAGTCCCGGATCAATCATGGTCTGATACATCAATCCGAGTATTGCAGGGATAATATTCTCGGATCAATCATGGTCTGATACAGCCATCTGAGTATTGCAGAGAGAAATAGTCTCGGATCAATCATGGTCTGGTACAGCAATCTGAGTATTGCAGGGAGTAATAGTCTCGGATGAACCATGATCAGATACAGCAATCTGAGTATTGCAGCGTGTAATAATCTGAGTATTGCAGGGCTAATAGTCTCGGTTCAATCATGGTCTGGTACAGCAATCTGAGTATTGCAGGGGGTAATTGTCTCGGATCAATCATGGTCTGATACTGAAATCTGAGGATTGCAGTGAGTAATAATCTCGGATCAATCATGGTCTGATACAGCAATCTGAGTATTGCAGGGAGTAATAGACTCGGATTAATCATGGTCTGATACAGCAATCTGCGTATTGCAGGGACAATAGTCTCGGATCAATCATGGTCTGGTACAGCAATCTGAGTATTGCAGGGATAATAGTCTCGGATGAATCATGGTCTGATACAGCAATCTGCGTATTGCAGGGACAATAGTCTCGGATCAATCATGGTGTGATACAGCAATCTGAGTATTGCAGGAAGTAATAATCTGAGTATTGCAGGGATAAGAGTCCCGGATCAATCATGGTCTGATACAGCAATCTGAGTATTGCAGGGATAATAGTCTCGGATCAATCATGGTCTGGTACAGCAATCTGAGTATTGCAGGGAGTAATAGTCTCGGATCAATCATGGTCTGGTACAGCAATCTGAGTATTGCAGGGAGTTATACTCTCGGATCAATCATGGTCTGATACAGCAATCTGAGGATTGCAGGGAGTAATAATCTGAGTATTGCAGGGATAATAGTCTCGGATGAATCATGGTCTGATACAGCAATCTGAGTATTGCAGGGATAATAGTCTGGGATCAATCATGGTCTGGTACGGCAATCTGAGTATTGCAGGGAGTAATAGTCTCGGATCAATCATGGTCTGGTACAGCAATCTGAGTATTGCAGGGATTAATAATCTGAGTATTGCAGGGATAATAGTCTCGGATCAATTATGGTCTGATACAGCAGTTTGAGTATTGCAGGGATAATAGTCTCGGATCAATCATGGTCTGATACAGCAATCTGCGTATTGCCGGGACAATAGTCTCGGATCAATCGTGGTCTGGTACGGCAATCTGAGTATTGCAGGGAGTTATAGTCTCGGATCAATCATGGTCTGGTACAGCAATCTAAGTATTGCAGGGAGTATTAGTTTCGGATCAATCATGGTCTGGTACAGCAATCTGAGTATTGCAGGGAGTAATAGTCTCGGATCAACCATGGTCTGATACAGCAATCTGAGTATTGCAGAGAGTAATAGTCTCGGATCAATCATGGTCTGGTACAGCAATCTGAGTATTCCAGGGAGTAATAATCTGAGTATTGCAGGGATAATAGTCCCGGATCAATCATAGTCTGATACAGCAATCCGAGTATTGCAGGGATAATAGTCTCGGATCAATCATGGTCTGATACAGCAATCTGAGTATTGCAGAGAGTAATAGTCTCGGATCAATCATGGTCTGGTACAGCAATCTGAGTATTGCAGGGAGTAATAGTAGCGGATCAACCATGGTCTGATACAGCAATCTGAGTATTGCAGGGAGTAATAGTCTCGGATGAACCATGATCAGATACAGCAATCTGAGTATTGCAGCGTGTAATTATCTGAGCATTGCAGGGATAATAGTCCCGGATCAATCATGGTCTGATACAGCAATCTGAGTATTGCAGGGCTAATAGTCTCGGTTCAATCATGGTCTGGTACAGCAATCTGAGTATTGCAGGGGGTAATTGTCTCGGATCAATCATGGTCTGATACTGCAATCTGAGGATTGCAGTGAGTAATAGTTTCGGATCAATCATGGTCTGGTACAGCAAGCTGAGTATTGCAGGGAGTAATAATCTCGGATCAATCATGGTCTGATACAGCAATCTGAGTATTGCAGGGAGTAATAGACTCGGATTAATCATGGTCTGATACAGCAATCTGCGTATTGCAGGGACAATAGTCTCGGATCAATCATGGTCTGGTACAGCAATCTGAGTATTGCAGGGATAATAGTCTCGGATGAATCATGGTCTGATACAGCAATCTGCGTATTGCAGGGACAATAGTCTCGGATCAATCATGGTGTGATACAGCAATCTGAGTATTGCAGGAAGTAATAATCTGAGTATTGCAGGGATAAGAGTCCCGGATCAATCATGGTCTGATACAGCAATCTGAGTATTGCAGGGATAATAGTCTCGGATCAATCATGGTCTGGTACAGCAATCTGAGTATTGCAGGGAGTAATAGTCTCGGATCAATCATGGTCTGGTACAGCAATCTGAGTATTGCAGGGAGTTATAGTCTCGGATCAATCATGGTCTGATACAGCAATCTGAGGATTGCAGGGAGTAATAATCTGAGTATTGCAGGGATAATAGTCTCGGATGAATCATGGTCTGATACAGCAATCTGAGTATTGCAGGGATAATAGTCTCGGATCAATCATGGTCTGGTACAGCAATCTGAGTATTGCAGGGAGTAATAGTCTCGGATCAATCATGGTCTGGTACAGCAATCTGAGTATTGCAGGGAGTAATAATCTGAGTATTGCAGGGATAATAGTCTCGGATCAATTATGGTCTGATACAGCAGTTTGAGTATTGCAGGGATAATAGTCTCGGATCAATCATGGTCTGATACAGCAATCTGCGTATTGCCGGGACAATAGTCTCGGATCAATCGTGGTCTGGTACGGCAATCTGAGTATTGCAGGGAGTTATAGTCTCGGATCAATCATGGTCTGGTACAGCAATCTAAGTATTGCAGGGAGTATTAGTTTCGGATCAATCATGGTCTGGTACAGCAATCTGAGTATTTCAGGGAGTAATAGTCTCGGATCAACCATGGTCTGATACAGCAATCTGAGTATTGCAGGGATAATAGTCCCGGATCAATCATAGTCTGATACAGCAATCCGAGTATTGCAGGGATAATAGTCTCGGATCAATCATGGTCTGATACAGCAATCTGAGTATTGCAGAGAGTAATAGTCTCGGATCAATCATGGTCTGGTACAGCAATCTGAGTATTGCAGGGAGTAATAGTAGCGGATCAACCATGGTCTGATACAGCAATCTGAGTATTGCAGGGAGTAATAATCTGAGTATTGCAGGGATAATAGTCACGGATCAATCATGGTCTGATACATCAATCCGAGTATTGCAGGGATAATAGTCTCGGATCAATCATGGTCTGATACAGCCATCTGAGTATTGCAGAGAGAAATAGTCTCGGATCAATCATGGTCTGGTACAGCAATCTGAGTATTGCAGGGAGTAATAGTCTCGGATCAACCATGGTCTGATACGGCAATCTGAGTATTGCAGGGAGTAATAGTCTCGGATGAACCATGATCAGATACAGCAATCTGAGTATTGCAGCGTGTAATAATCTGAGCATTGCAGGGATAATAGTCCCGGATCAATCATGGTCTGATACAGCAATCTGAGTATTGCAGGGCTAATAGTCTCGGTTCAATCATGGTCTGGTACAGCAATCTGAGTATTGCAGGGGGTAATTGTCTCGGATCAATCATGGTCTGATACAGCAATCTGAGGATTGCAGTGAGTAATAGTCTCGGATCAATCATGGTCTGGTACAGCAAGCTGAGTATTGCAGGGAGTAATAATCTCCGATCAATCATGGTCTGATACAGCAATCTGAGTATTGCAGGGAGTAATAGACTCGGATTAATCATGGTCTGATACAGCAATCTGCGTATTGCGGGGACAATAGTCTCGGAGCAATCATGGTCTGGTACAGCAATCTGAGTATTGCAGGGATAATAGTCTCGGATGAATCATGGTCTGATACAGCAATCTGCGTATTGCAGGGACAATAGTCTCGGATCAATCATGGTGTGATACAGCAATCTGAGTATTGCAGGAAGTAATAATCTGAGTATTCCAGGGATAAGAGTCCCGGATCAATCATGGTCTGATACAGCAATCTGAGTATTGCAGGGATAATAGTCTCGGATCAATCATGGTCTGGTACAGCAATCTGAGTATTGCAGGGAGTAATAGTCTCGGATCAATCATGGTCTGGTACAGCAATCTGAGTATTGCAGGGAGTAATAGTCTCGGATCAATCATGGTCTGATACAGCAATCTGAGGATTGCAGGGAGTAATAATCTGAGTATTGCAGGGATAATAGTCTCGGATGAATCATGGTCTGATACAGCAATCTGAGTATTGCAGGGATAATAGTCTCGGATCAATCATGGTCTGGTACAGCAATCTGAGTATTGCAGGGAGTAATAGTCTCGGATCAATCATGGTCTGGTACAGCAATCTGAGTATTGCAGGGAGTAATAATCTGAGTATTGCAGGGATAATAGTCTCGGATCAATTATGGTCTGATACAGCAGTTTGAGTATTGCAGGGATAATAGTCTCGGATCAATCATGGTCTGATACAGCAATCTGAGTATTTCAGGGAGTTATAGTCTCGGATCAATCATGGTCTGGTACAGCAATCTGAGTATTGCAGGAAGTAATAATCTGAGTATTGCAGGGAGTAATAGTCTCGGATCATCCATGGTATGATACAGCAATCTGAGTATTGCAGAGAGTAATAGTCTCGGTTCAATCATGGTCTGGTACAGCAATCTGAGTATTCCAGGGAGTAATAATCTGAGTATTGCAGGAATAATAGTCCCGGATCAATCATGGTCTGATACAGCAATCCGAGTATTGCAGGGATAATAGTCTCGGATCAATCATGGTCTGATACAGCAATCTGAGTATTGCAGAGAGTAATAGTCTCGGATCAATCATGGTCTGGTACAGCAATCTGAGTATTGCAGGGAGTAATAGTAGCGGATCAACCATGGTCTGATACAGCAGTCTGAGTATTGCAGGGAATAATAATCTGAGTATTGCAGGGATAATAGTCACGGATCAATCATGGTCTGATACATCAATCCGAGTATTGCAGGGATAATAGTCTCGGATCTATCATGGTCTGATACAGCCATCTGAGTATTGCAGAGTGAAATAGTCTCGGATCAATCATGGTCTGGTACAGCAATCTGAGTATTGCAGGGAGTAATAGTCTCGGATCAACCATGGTCTGATACGGCAATCTGAGTATTGCAGGGAGTAATAGTCTCGGATGAACCATGATCAGATACAGCAATCTGAGTATTGCAGCGTGTAATAATCTGAGCATTGCAGGGATAATAGTCCCGGATCAATCATGGTCTGGTACAGCAATCTGAGTATTGCAGGGAGTAATAGTCTCGGATCAATCATGGTCTGATACAGCAATCTGAGGATTGCAGGGAGTAATAATCTGAGTATTGCAGGGATAATAGTCTCGGATGAATCATGGTCTGATACAGCAATCTGAGTATTGCAGGGATAATAGTCTCGGATCAATCATGGTCTGGTACAGCAATCTGAGTATTGCAGGGAGTAATAGTCTCGGATCAATCATGGTCTGGTACAGCAATCTGAGTATTGCAGGGAGTAATAATCTGAGTATTGCAGGGATAATAGTCTCGGATCAATTATGGTCTGATACAGCAGTTTGAGTATTGCAGGGATAATAGTCTCGGATCAATCATGGTCTGATACAGCAATCTGCGTATTGCCGGGACAATCGTCTCGGATCAATCGTGGTCTGGTACGGCAATCTGAGTATTGCAGGGAGTTATAGTCTCGGATCAATCATGGTCTGGTACAGCAATCTAAGTATTGCAGGGAGTATTAGTTTCGGATCAATCGTGGTCTGGTACAGCAATCTGAGTATTGCAGGGAGTAATAGTCTCGGATCAACCATGGTCTGATACAGCAATCTGAGTATTGCAGAGAGTAATAGTCTCGGATCAATCATGGTCTGGTACAGCAATCTGAGTATTCCAGGGAGTAATAATCTGAGTATTGCAGGGATAATAGTCCCAGATCAATCATGGTCTGATACAGCAATCCGAGTATTGCAGGGATAATAGTCTCGGATCAATCATGGTCTGATACAGCAATCTGAGTATTGCAGAGAGTAATAGTCTCGGATCAATCATGGTCTGGTACAGCAATCTGAGTATTGCAGGGAGTAATAGTAGCGGATCAACCATGGTCTGATACAGCAATCTGAGTATTGCAGTGAGTAATAATCTGAGTATTGCAGGGATAATAGTCACGGATCAATCATGGTCTGATACATCAATCCGAGTATTGCAGGGACAATAGTCTCGGATCAATCATGGTCTGATACAGCCATCTGAGTATTGCAGAGAGAAATAGTCTCGGATCAATCATGGTCTGGTACAGCAATCTGAGTATTGCAGGGAGTAATAGTCTCGGATCAACCATGGTCTGATACGGCAATCTGAGTATTGCAGGGAGTAATAGTCTCGGATGAACCATGATCAGATACAGCAATCTGAGTATTGCAGGGGGTAATTGTCTCGGATCAATCATGGTCTGATACAGCAATCTGAGGATTGCAGTGAGTAATAGTCTCGGATCAATCATGGTCTGGTACAGCAAGCTGAGTATTGCAGGGAGTAATATTCTCGGATCAATCATGGTCTGATACAGCAATCTGAGTATTGCAGGGAGTAATAGACTCGGATTAATCATGGTCTGATACAGCAATCTGCGTATTGCAGGGACAATAGTCTCGGATCAATCATGGTCTGGTACAGCAATCTGAGTATTGCAGGGATAATAGTCTCGGATGAATCATGGTCTGATACAGCAATCTGCGTATTGCAGGGACAATAGTCTCGGATCAATTATGGTGTGATACAGCAATCTGAGTATTGCAGGAAGTAATAATCTGAGTATTGCAGGGATAAGAGTCCCGGATCAATCATGGTCTGATACAGCAATCTGAGTACTGCAGGGATAATAGTCTCGGATCAATCATGGTCTGGTACAGCAATCTGAGTATTGCAGGGAGTAATAGTCTCGGATCAATCATGGTCTGGTACAGCAATCTGAGTATTGCAGGGAGTAATAGTCTCGGATCAATCATGGTCTGATACAGCAATCTGAGGATTGCAGGGAGTAATAATCTGAGTATTGCAGGGATAATAGTCTCGGATGAATCATGGTCTGATACAGCATTCTGAGTATTGCAGGGATAATAGTCTCGGATCAATTATGGTCTGATACAGCAGTTTGAGTATTGCAGGGATAATAGTCTCGGATCAATCATGGTCTGGTACAGCAATCTGAGTATTGCAGGGAGTAATAATCTGAGTATTGCAGGGATAATAGTCTCGGATCAATTATGGTCTGATACAGCAGTTTGAGTATTGCAGGGATAATAGTCTCGGATCAATCATGGTCTGATACAGCAATCTGCGTATTGCCGGGACAATCGTCTCGGATCAATCGTGGTCTGGTACGGCAATCTGAGTATTGCAGGTAGTTATAGTCTCGGATCAATCATGGTCTGGTACAGCAATCTAAGTATTGCAGGGAGTATTAGTTTCGGATCAATCGTGGTCTGGTACAGCAATCTGAGTATTGCAGGGAGTAATAGTCTCGGATCAACCATGGTCTGATACAGCAATCTGAGTATTGCAGAGAGTAATAGTCTCGGATCAATCATGGTCTGGTACAGCAATCTGAGTATTCCAGGGAGTAATAATCTGAGTATTGCAGGGATAATAGTCCCGGATCAATCATGGTCTGATACAGCAATCCGAGTATTGCAGGGATAATAGTCTCGGATCAATCATGGTCTGATACAGCAATCTGAGTATTGCAGAGAGTAATAGTCTCGGATCAATCATGGTCTGGTACAGCAATCTGAGTATTGCAGGGAGTAATAATCTGAGTATTGCAGGGATAATAGTCTCGGATCAATTATGGTCTGATACAGCAGTTTGAGTATTGCAGGGATAATAGTCTCGGATCAATCATGGTCTGGTACAGCAATCTGAGTATTGCAGGGAGTAATAATCTGAGTATTGCAGGGATAATAGTCTCGGATCAATTATGGTCTGATACAGCAGTTTGAGTATTGCAGGGATAATAGTCTCGGATCAATCATGGTCTGATACAGCAATCTGCGTATTGCCGGGACAATCGTCTCGGATCAATCGTGGTCTGGTACGGCAATCTGAGTATTGCAGGTAGTTATAGTCTCGGATCAATCATGGTCTGGTACAGCAATCTAAGTATTGCAGGGAGTATTAGTTTCGGATCAATCGTGGTCTGGTACAGCAATCTGAGTATTGCAGGGAGTAATAGTCTCGGATCAACCATGGTCTGATACAGCAATCTGAGTATTGCAGAGAGTAATAGTCTCGGATCAATCATGGTCTGGTACAGCAATCTGAGTATTCCAGGGAGTAATAATCTGAGTATTGCAGGGATAATAGTCCCGGATCAATCATGGTCTGATACAGCAATCCGAGTATTGCAGGGATAATAGTCTCGGATCAATCATGGTCTGATACAGCAATCTGAGTATTGCAGAGAGTAATAGTCTCGGATCAATCATGGTCTGGTACAGCAATCTGAGTATTGCAGGGAGTAATAGTAGCGGATCAACCATGGTCTGATACAGCAATCTGAGTATTGCAGGGAGTAATAATCTGAGTATTGCAGGAATAATAGTCACGGATCAATCATGGTCTGATACATCAATCCGAGTATTGCAGGGACAATAGTCTCGGATCAATCATGGTCTGATACAGCCATCTGAGTATTGCAGAGAGAAATAGTCTCGGATCAATCATGGTCTGGTACAGCAATCTGAGTATTGCAGGGAGTGATAGTCTCGGATCAACCATGGTCTGATACGGCAATCTGTGTATTGCAGGGAGTAATAGTCTCGGATGAACCATGATCAGATACAGCAATCTGAGTATTGCAGCGTGTAATAATCTGAGCATCGCAGGGATAATAGTCCCGGATCAATCATGGTCTGATACAGCAATCTGAGAATTGCAGGGCTAATAGTCTCGGTTCAATCATGGTCTGGTACAGCAATTGAGTATTGCAGGGGGTAATTGTCTCGGATCAATCATGGTCTGATACAGCAATCTGAGGATTGCAGTGAGTAATAGTCTCGGATCAATCATGGTCTGGTACAGCAAGCTGAGTATTGCAGGGAGTAATAATCTCGGATCAATCATGGTCTGATACAGCAATCTGAGTATTGCAGGGAGTAATAGACTCGGATTAATCATGGTCTGATACAGCAATCTGCGTATTGCAGGGACAATAGTCTCGGATCAATCATGGTCTGGTACAGCAATCTGAGTATTGCAGGGATAATAGTCTCGGATGAATCATGGTGTGATACAGCAACCTGCGTATTGCAGGGACAATAGTCTCGGATCAATTATGGTGTGATACAGCAATCTGAGTATTGCAGGAAGTAATAATCTGAGTATTGCAGGGATAAGAGTCCCGGATCAATCATGGTCTGATACAGCAATCTGAGTACTGCAGGGATAATAGTCTCGGATCAATCATGGTCTGGTACAGCAATCTGAGTATTGCAGGGAGTAATAGTCTCGGATCAATCATGGTCTGGTACAGCAATCTGAGTATTGCAGGGAGTAATAGTCTCGGATCAATCATGGTCTGATACAGCAATCTGAGGATTGCAGGGAGTAATAATCTGAGTATTGCAGGGATAATAGTCTCGGATGAATCATGGTCTGATACAGCATTCTGAGTATTGCAGGGATAATAGTCTCGGATCAATCATGGTCTGGTACAGCAATCTGAGTATTGCAGGGAGTAATAGTCTCGGATCAATCATGGTCTGATACAGCCATCTGAGTATTGCAGAGTGAAATAGTCTCGGATCAATCATGGTCTGGTACAGCAATCTGAGTATTGCAGGGAGTAATAGTCTCGGATCAACCATGGTCTGATACGGCAATCTGAGTATTGCAGGGAGTAATAGTCTCGGATGAACCATGATCAGATACAGCAATCTGAGTATTGCAGCGTGTAATAATCTGAGCATCGCAGGGATAATAGTCCCGGATCAATCATGGTCTGATACAGCAATCTGAGAATTGCAGGGCTAATAGTCTCGGTTCAATCATGGTCTGGTACAGCAATTGAGTATTGCAGGGGGTAATTGTCTCGGATCAATCATGGTCTGATACAGCAATCTGAGGATTGCAGTGAGTAATAGTCTCGGATCAATCATGGTCTGGTACAGCAAGCTGAGTATTGCAGGGAGTAATAATCTCGGATCAATCATGGTCTGATACAGCAATCTGCGTATTGCAGGGACAATAGTCTCGGATCAATTATGGTGTGATACAGCAATCTGAGTATTGCAGGGATAAGAGTCCCGGATCAATCATGGTCTGATACAGCAATCTGAGTACTGCAGGGATAATAGTCTCGGATCAATCATGGTCTGGTACAGCAATCTGAGTATTGCAGGGAGTAATAGTATCGGATCAATCATGGTCTGGTACAGCAATCTGAGTATTGCAGGGAGTAATAGTCTCGGATCAATCATGGTCTGATACAGCAATCTGAGGATTGCAGGGAGTAATAATCTGAGTATTGCAGGGATAATAGTCTCGGATGAATCATGGTCTGATACAGCATTCAGAGTATTGCAGGGATAACAGTCTCGGATCAATCATAGTCTGGTACAGCAATCTGAGTATTGCAGGGAGTAATAGTCTCGGATCAATCATGGTCTGATACAGCCATCTGAGTATTGCAGAGTGAAATAGTCTCGGATCAATCATGGTCTGGTACAGCAATCTGAGTATTGCAGGGAGTAATAGTCTCGGATCAACCATGGTCTGATACGGCAATCTGAGTATTGCAGGGAGTAATAGTCTCGGATGAACCATGATCAGATACAGCAATCTGAGTATTGCAGCGTGTAATAATCTGAGCATTGCAGGGATAATAGTCCCGGATCAATCATGGTCTGGTACAGCAATCTGAGTATTGCAGGGAGTAATAGTCTCGGATCAATCATGGTCTGATACAGCAATCTGAGTATTGCAGGGAGTAATAGTCTCGGATCAATCATGGTCTGATACAGCAATCTGAGGATTGCAGGGAGTAATAATCTGAGTATTGCAGGGATAATAGTCTCGGATCAATTATGGTCTGATACAGCAGTTTGAGTATTGCAGGGATAATAGTCTCGGATCAATCATGGTCTGATACAGCAATCTGCGTATTGCCGGGACAATCGTCTCGGATCAATCGTGGTCTGGTACGGCAATCTGAGTATTGCAGGTAGTTATAGTCTCGGATCAATCATGGTCTGGTACAGCAATCTAAGTATTGCAGGGAGTATTAGTTTCGGATCAATCGTGGTCTGGTACAGCAATCTGAGTATTGCAGGGAGTAATAGTCTCGGATCAACCATGGTCTGATACAGCAATCTGAGTATTGCAGAGAGTAATAGTCTCGGATCAATCATGGTCTGGTACAGCAATCTGAGTATTCCAGGGAGTAATAATCTGAGTATTGCAGGGATAATAGTCCCGGATCAATCATGGTCTGATACAGCAATCCGAGTATTGCAGGGATAATAGTCTCGGATCAATCATGGTCTGATACAGCAATCTGAGTATTGCAGAGAGTAATAGTCTCGGATCAATCATGGTCTGGTACAGCAATCTGAGTATTGCAGGGAGTAATAGTAGCGGATCAACCATGGTCTGATACAGCAATCTGAGTATTGCAGGGAGTAATAATCTGAGTATTGCAGGAATAATAGTCACGGATCAATCATGGTCTGATACATCAATCCGAGTATTGCAGGGACAATAGTCTCGGATCAATCATGGTCTGATACAGCCATCTGAGTATTGCAGAGAGAAATAGTCTCGGATCAATCATGGTCTGGTACAGCAATCTGAGTATTGCAGGGAGTGATAGTCTCGGATCAACCATGGTCTGATACGGCAATCTGAGTATTGCAGGGAGTAATAGTCTCGGATGAACCATGATCAGATACAGCAATCTGAGTATTGCAGCGTGTAATAATCTGAGCATCGCAGGGATAATAGTCCCGGATCAATCATGGTCTGATACAGCAATCTGAGAATTGCAGGGCTAATAGTCTCGGTTCAATCATGGTCTGGTACAGCAATTGAGTATTGCAGGGGGTAATTGTCTCGGATCAATCATGGTCTGATACAGCAATCTGAGGATTGCAGTGAGTAATAGTCTCGGATCAATCATGGTCTGGTACAGCAAGCTGAGTATTGCAGGGAGTAATAATCTCGGATCAATCATGGTCTGATACAGCAATCTGAGTATTGCAGGGAGTAATAGACTCGGATTAATCATGGTCTGATACAGCAATCTGCGTATTGCAGGGACAATAGTCTCGGATCAATCATGGTCTGGTACAGCAATCTGAGTATTGCAGGGATAATAGTCTCGGATGAATCATGGTCTGATACAGCAATCTGCGTATTGCAGGGACAATAGTCTCGGATCAATTATGGTGTGATACAGCAATCTGAGTATTGCAGGAAGTAATAATCTGAGTATTGCAGGGATAAGAGTCCCGGATCAATCATGGTCTGATACAGCAATCTGAGTACTGCAGGGATAATAGTCTCGGATCAATCATGGTCTGGTACAGCAATCTGAGTATTGCAGGGAGTAATAGTCTCGGATCAATCATGGTCTGGTACAGCAATCTGAGTATTGCAGGGAGTAATAGTCTCGGATCAATCATGGTCTGATACAGCAATCTGAGGATTGCAGGGAGTAATAATCTGAGTATTGCAGGGATAATAGTCTCGGATGAATCATGGTCTGATACAGCATTCTGAGTATTGCAGGGATAATAGTCTCGGATCAATCATGGTCTGGTACAGCAATCTGAGTATTGCAGGGAGTAATAGTCTCGGATCAATCATGGTCTGATACAGCCATCTGAGTATTGCAGAGTGAAATAGTCTCGGATCAATCATGGTCTGGTACAGCAATCTGAGTATTGCAGGGAGTAATAGTCTCGGATCAACCATGGTCTGATACGGCAATCTGAGTATTGCAGGGAGTAATAGTCTCGGATGAACCATGATCAGATACAGCAATCTGAGTATTGCAGCGTGTAATAATCTGAGCATCGCAGGGATAATAGTCCCGGATCAATCATGGTCTGATACAGCAATCTGAGAATTGCAGGGCTAATAGTCTCGGTTCAATCATGGTCTGGTACAGCAATTGAGTATTGCAGGGGGTAATTGTCTCGGATCAATCATGGTCTGATACAGCAATCTGAGGATTGCAGTGAGTAATAGTCTCGGATCAATCATGGTCTGGTACAGCAAGCTGAGTATTGCAGGGAGTAATAATCTCGGATCAATCATGGTCTGATACAGCAATCTGAGTATTGGAGGGAGTAATAGACTCGGATTAATCATGGTCTGATACAGCAATCTGCGTATTGCAGGGACAATAGTCTCGGATCAATCATGGTCTGGTACAGCAATCTGAGTATTGCAGGGATAATAGTCTCGGATGAATCATGGTCTGATACAGCAATCTGCGTATTGCAGGGACAATAGTCTCGGATCAATTATGGTGTGATACAGCAATCTGAGTATTGCAGGGATAAGAGTCCCGGATCAATCATGGTCTGATACAGCAATCTGAGTACTGCAGGGATAATAGTCTCGGATCAATCATGGTCTGGTACAGCAATCTGAGTATTGCAGGGAGTAATAGTATCGGATCAATCATGGTCTGGTACAGCAATCTGAGTATTGCAGGGAGTAATAGTCTCGGATCAATCATGGTCTGATACAGCAATCTGAGGATTGCAGGGAGTAATAATCTGAGTATTGCAGGGATAATAGTCTCGGATGAATCATGGTCTGATACAGCATTCAGAGTATTGCAGGGATAACAGTCTCGGATCAATCATAGTCTGGTACAGCAATCTGAGTATTGCAGGGAGTAATAGTCTCGGATCAATCATGGTCTGATACAGCCATCTGAGTATTGCAGAGTGAAATAGTCTCGGATCAATCATGGTCTGGTACAGCAATCTGAGTATTGCAGGGAGTAATAGTCTCGGATCAACCATGGTCTGATACGGCAATCTGAGTATTGCAGGGAGTAATAGTCTCGGATGAACCATGATCAGATACAGCAATCTGAGTATTGCAGCGTGTAATAATCTGAGCATTGCAGGGATAATAGTCCCGGATCAATCATGGTCTGGTACAGCAATCTGAGTATTGCAGGGAGTAATAGTCTCGGATCAATCATGGTCTGATACAGCAATCTGAGGATTGCAGGGAGTAATAATCTGAGTATTGCAGGGATAATAGTCTCGGATGAATCATGGTCTGATACAGCAATCTGAGTATTGCAGGGATAATAGTCTCGGATCAATCATGGTCTGGTACAGCAATCTGAGTATTGCAGGGAGTAATAGTCTCGGATCAATCATGGTCTGGTACAGCAATCTGAGTATTGCAGGGAGTAATAATCTGAGTATTGCAGGGATAATAGTCTCGGATCAATTATGGTCTGATACAGCAGTTTGAGTATTGCAGGGATAATAGTCTCGGATCAATCATGGTCTGATACAGCAATCTGCGTATTGCCGGGACAATCGTCTCGGATCAATCGTGGTCTGGTACGGCAATCTGAGTATTGCAGGGAGTTATAGTCTCGGATCAATCATGGTCTGGTACAGCAATCTAAGTATTGCAGGGAGTATTAGTTTCGGATCAATCGTGGTCTGGTACAGCAATCTGAGTATTGCAGGGAGTAATAGTCTCGGATCAACCATGGTCTGATACAGCAATCTGAGTATTGCAGAGAGTAATAGTCTCGGATCAATCATGGTCTGGTACAGCAATCTCAGTATTCCAGGGAGTAATAATCTGAGTATTGCAGGGATAATAGTCCCGGATCAATCATGGTCTGATACAGCAATCCGAGTATTGCAGGGATAATAGTCTCGGATCAATCATGGTCTGATACAGCAATCTGAGTATTGCAGAGAGTAATAGTCTCGGATCAATCATGGTCTGGTACAGCAATCTGAGTATTGCAGGGAGTAATAGTAGCGGATCAACCATGGTCTGATACAGCAATCTGAGTATTGCAGGGAGTAATAATGTGAGTATTGCAGGGATAATAGTCACGGATCAATCATGGTCTGATACAGCAATCTGAGTATTGCAGGGCTAATAGTCTCGGTTCAATCATGGTCTGGTACAGCAATCTGAGTATTGCAGGGGGTAATAGTCTCTAATCAATCATGGTCTGCAACAGCAATCTGAGGATTGCAGGGATAATAGTCTCGGATCAATCATGGTCTGATACAGCCATCTGAGTATTGCAGAGTGAAATAGTCTCGGATCAATCATGGTCTGGTACAGCAATCTGAGTATTGCAGGGAGTAATAGTCTCGGATCAACCATGGTCTGATACGGCAATCTGAGTATTGCAGGGAGTAATAGTCTCGGATGAACCATGATCAGATACAGCAATCTGAGTATTGCAGCGTGTAATAATCTGAGCATTGCAGGGATAATAGTCCCGGATCAATCATGGTCTGGTACAGCAATCTGAGTATTGCAGGGAGTAATAGTCTCGGATCAATCATGGTCTGATACAGCAATCTGAGGATTGCAGGGAGTAATAATCTGAGTATTGCAGGGATAATAGTCTCGGATGAATCATGGTCTGATACAGCAATCTGAGTATTGCAGGGATAATAGTCTCGGATCAATCATGGTCTGGTACAGCAATCTGAGTATTGCAGGGAGTAATAGTCTCGGATCAATCATGGTCTGGTACAGCAATCTGAGTATTGCAGGGAGTAATAATCTGAGTATTGCAGGGATAATAGTCTCGGATCAATTATGGTCTGATACAGCAGTTTGAGTATTGCAGGGATAATAGTCTCGGATGAATCATGGTCTGATACAGCAATCTGCGTATTGCCGGGACAATCGTCTCGGATCAATCGTGGTCTGGTACGGCAATCTGAGGATTGCAGGGAGTTATAGTCTCGGATCAATCATGGTCTGGTACAGCAATCTAAGTATTGCAGGGAGTATTAATTTCGGATCAATCGTGGTCTGGTACAGCAATCTGAGTATTGCAGGGAGTAATAGTCTCGGATCAACCATGGTCTGATACAGCAATCTGAGTATTGCAGAGAGTAATAGTCTCGGATCAATCATGGTCTGGTACAGCAATCTGAGTATTCCAGGGAGTAATAATCTGAGTATTGCAGGGATAATAGTCCCGGATCAATCATGGTCTGATACAGCAATCCGAGTATTGCAGGATAATAGTCTCGGATCAATCATGGTCTGATACAGCAATCTGAGTATTGCAGAGAGTAATAGTCTCGGATCAATCATGGTCTGGTACAGCAATCTGAGTATTGCAGGGAGTAATAGTAGCGGATCAACCATGGTCTGATACAGCAATCTGAGTATTGCAGGGAGTAATAATCTGAGTATTGCAGGGATAATAGTCACGGATCAATCATGGTCTGATACATCAATCCGAGTATTGCAGGGACAATAGTCTCGGATCAATCATGGTCTGATACAGCCATCTGAGTATTGCAGAGAGAAATAGTCTCGGATCAATCATGGTCTGGTACAGCAATCTGAGTATTGCAGGGAGTAATAGTCTCGGATCAACCATGGTCTGATACGGCAATCTGAGTATTGCAGGGAGTAATAGTCTCGGATGAACCATGATCAGATACAGCAATCTGAGTATTGCAGCGTGTAATAATCTGAGCATCGCAGGGATAATAGTCCCGGATCAATCATGGTCTGATACAGCAATCTGAGAATTGCAGGGCTAATAGTCTCGGTTCAATCATGGTCTGGTACAGCAATCTGAGTATTGCAGGGGGTAATTGTCTCGGATCAATCATGGTCTGATACAGCAATCTGAGGATTGCAGTGAGTAATAGTCTCGGATCAATCATGGTCTGGTACAGCAAGCTGAGTATTGCAGGGAGTAATAATCTCGGATCAATCATGGTCTGATACAGCAATCTGAGTATTGCAGGGAGTAATAGACTCGGATTAATCATGGTCTGATACAGCAATCTGCGTATTGCAGGGACAATAGTCTCGGATCAATCATGGTCTGGTACAGCAATCTGAGTATTGCAGGGATAATAGTCTCGGATGAATCATGGTCTGATACAGCAATCTGCGTATTGCAGGGACAATAGTCTCGGATCAATTATGGTGTGATACAGCAATCTGAGTATTGCAGGAAGTAATGATCTGAGTATTGCAGGGATAAGAGTCCCGGATCAATCATGGTCTGATACAGCAATCTGAGTACTGCAGGGATAATAGTCTCGGATCAATCATGGTCTGGTACAGCAATCTGAGTATTGCAGGGAGTAATAGTCTCGGATCAATCATGGTCTGGTACAGCAATCTGAGTATTGCAGGGAGTAATAGTCTCGGATCAATCATGGTCTGATACAGCAATCTGAGGATTGCAGGGAGTAATAATCTGAGTATTGCAGGGATAATAGTCTCGGATGAATCATGGTCTGATACAGCATTCTGAGTATTGCAGGGATAATAGTCTCGGATCAATCATGGTCTGGTACAGCAATCTGAGTATTGCAGGGAGTAATAGTCTCGGATCAATCATGGTCTGGTAAAGCAATCTGAGTATTGCAGGGAGTAATAATCTGAGTATTGCAGGGATAATAGTCTCGGATCAATTATGGTCTGATACAGCAGTTTGAGTATTGCAGGGATAATAGTCTCGGATCAATCATGGTCTGATACAGCAATCTGCGTATTGCCGGGACAATAGTCTCGGATCAATCGTGGTCTGGCACGGCAATCTGAGTATTGCAGGGAGTTATAGTCTCGGATCAATCATGGTCTGGTACAGCAATTTAAGTATGGCAGGGAGTATTAGTTTCGGATCAATCATGGTCTGGTACAGCAATCTGAGTATTCCAGGGAGTAATAATCTGAGTATTGCAGGGATAATAGTCCCGGATCAATCATGGTCTGATACAGCAATCCGAGTATTGCAGGGATAATAGTCTCGGATCAATCATGGCCTGATGCAGCAATCTGAGAATTGCAGAGAGTAATAGTCTCGGATCAATCATGGTCTGGTACAGCAATCTGAGTATTGCAGGGAGTAATAGTAGCGGATCAACCATGGTCTGATACAGCAATCTGAGTATTGCAGGGAGTAATAATCTGAGTATTGCAGGGATAATAGTCACGGATCAATCATGGTCTGATACAGCAATCTGAGTATTGCAGGGCTAATAGTCTCGGTTCAATCATGGTCTGGTACAGCAATCTGAGTATTGCAGGGGGTAATAGTCTCTAATCAATCATGGTCTGCAACAGCAATCTGAGGATTGCAGGGATAATAGTCTCGGATCAATCATGGTCTGGTACAGCAATCGGAGTATTGCAGGGAGTAATAGTCTCGGATCAATCATGGTCTGGTACAGCAATCTGAGTATTGCAGGGAGTAATAGTCTCGGATCAATCATGGGCTGATACAGCAATCTGAGGGTTGCAGGGATTAATAATCTGAGTATTGCAGGGATAATAGTCTCGGATCAATCATGGTCTGATACAGCAATCTGAGTATTGCAGGGATAATAGTCTCGGATCAATCATGGTCAGGTACAGCAATCTGAGTATTGCAGGGAGTAATAGTCTCGGATCAATCATGGTCTGATACAGCAATCTGAGTATTGCAGGGAGTAATACTGTCGGATCAACCATGGTCTGATACAGCAATCTGAGTATTGCGGTGAGTAATAATCTCGGATCAATTATGGTCTGATACAGCAATCTCAGGGTTGCAGGGATTAATAATCTGAGTATGGCAGGGATAATAGTCTCGGATCAATCATGGTCTGATACACAATCTGAGTATTGCAGGGATAATAGTCTCGGATCAATCATGGTCAGGTACAGCAATCTGAGTATTGCAGGGAGTAATAGTCTCGGATCAATAATGGTCTGGTACAGCAATCTGGGTATTGTAGGGTGTAATAGTCTCGGATAAATCATGGTCTGATACAGCAATCTCAGTATTCCATGGAGTAATAGTCTCAGATTAATCATGGTCTGGTACAGTAATCTGAGTATTGCAGGTAGTAATAATCTGAGTTTTGCAGGGATAATAGTCTCGGATCAATTATGGTCTGATACAGCAATCTGAGTATTGCAGGGAGTAATAGCCTCGGATCAATAATGGGCGGGTACAGCAATCTGAGTATTGCAGGGAGTAATAGTCTCGGATCAATCATGGTCTGATGCAGACAATCTGAGTATTGCAGGGAGTAATACTCTCGGATCAACCATGGTCTGATACAGCAATCTGAGTATTGCAGGGAGTAATAGTCTCGGATAAATCATGGTCTGATACAGCAATCTCAGTATTCCATGGAGTAATAGTCTCGGATTAATCATGGTCTGGTACAGTAATCTGAGTATTGCAGGTAGTAATAATCTGAGTTTTGCAGGGATAATAGTCTCGGATCAATCATCGTCTGATACAGCAATCTGCGTATTGCTTGGACATTAGTCTCGGATCAATCATGGTCTGATACAGCAATCTGAGTATGGCTGGGAGCAATAATATGAGTATTGCAGGATAATAGTCCCGGATCAATCATGGTCTGATACAGCAATCTGAGTATTGCAGGGATAATAGTCTCGGATCAATCATGGTCTGATACAGCAATCTGAGTATTGCAGGGATAATAGTCTCGGATGAATCATGGTCTGGTACAGCAATCTGAGTATTGCAGGGAGTAATAATCTGAGTATTGCAGGGATAATAGTCTCGGATCAATCATGGTCTGGTACAGCAATCTGAGCATTGTAGGGATAATAGTCTCGGATCAATCATGGTCTGGTACAGCAATCTGCGTATTGCAGGGACAATAGTCTCGGATCAATCATGGTCTGGTACAGCAATCTGAGTATTGCAGGGATAATAGTCTTGGATCAATCATGGTCTGATACAGCAATCTGCGTATTGCTTGGACATTAGTCTCGGATCAATCATGGTCTGATACAGCAATCTGAGTATTGCAGGGAGTAATAATCTGTGTATTGCAGGGATAATAGTCCCGGATCAATCATGGTCTGATACAGCAATCTGAGTATTGCAGGGATAATAGTCTCGGATCAATCATGGTCTGATACAGCAATCTGAGTATTGCAGGGGGTAATAGTCTCTAATCAATCATGGTCTGCAACAGCAATCTGAGGATTGCAGGGATAATAGTCTCGGATCAATCATGGTCTGGTACAGCAATCGGAGTATTGCAGGGAGTAATAGTCTCGGATCAATCATGGTCTGGTACAGCAATCTGAGTATTGCAGGGAGTAATAGTCTCGGATCAATCATGGTCTAATACAGCAATCTGAGGGTTGCAGGGATTAATAATCTGAGTATTGCAGGGATAATAGTCTCGGATCAATCATGGTCTGATACAGCAATCTGAGTATTGCAGGGATAATAGTCTCGGATCAATCATGGTCAGGTACAGCAATCTGAGTATTGCAGGGAGTAATAGTCTCGGATCAATAATGGTCTGGTACAGCAATCTGGGTATTGTAGGGAATAATAGTCTCGGATAAATCATGGTCTGATACAGCAATCTCAGTATTGCATGGAGTAATATTCTCGGATTAATCATGGTCTGGTACAGCAATCTGAGTACTGCAGGGAGTAATAATCTGAGTATTGCACGGATAATAGTCTCGGATCAATTATGGTCTGATACAGCAATCTGAGTATTGCAGGGAGTAATAGTCTCGGATCAATGATGGTATGGTACAGCAATCTGAGTATTGCAGGGAGTAATAGTCTCGGATCAATCATGGTCTGATACAGCAATCTGAGTATTGCAGGGAGTAAAAATCTCGGATCAATTATGGTCTGATACAGCAATCTGAGGGTTGCAGGGATTAATAATCTGAGTATGGCAGGGATAATAGTCTCGGATCAATCATGGTCTGATACACAATCTGAGTATTGCAGGGATAATAGTCTCGGATCAATCATGGTCAGGTACAGCAATCTGAGTATTGCAGGGAGTAATAGTCTCGGATCAATAATGGTCTGGTACAGCAATCTGGGGTATTGTAGGGAGTAATAGTCTCGGATGAATCATGGTCTGATACAGCAATCTCAGTATTCCATGGAGTAATAGTCTCGGATTAATCATGGTCTGGTACAGTAATCTGAGTATTGCAGGGAGTAATAATCTGAGTTTTGCAGGGATAATAGTCTCGGATCAATTATGGTCTGATACAGCAATCTGAGTATTGCAGGGAGTAATAGCCTCGGATCAATAATGGGCGGGTACAGCAATCTGAGTATTGCAGGGAGTAATAGTCTCGGATCAATCATGGTCTGATACAGCAATCTGAGTATTGCAGGGAGTAATAGTCTCGGATCAATCATGGTCTGGTACAGCAATCTGAGTATTGCAGGTGTTAATAGTCTCGGATCAATCATGGTCTGATACAGCAATCTGAGGATTGCAGGGAGTAAAAGTTTCGGATCAATCATGGTCTGGTACAGCAATCTGAGTATTGCAGGGTGTAATAGTCTCGGATCAATCATGGTCTGATACAGCAATCTGAGTATTGCAGGGAGTAATAGTCTCGGATCAATCATGGTCTGATACAGCAATCTGCGTATTGCAGGGATAATAGTCTCGGATCAATCATCGTCTGATACAGCAATCTGCCTATTGCTTGGACATTAGTCTCGGATCAATCATGGTCTGATACAGCAATCTGAGTATGGCAGGGAGCAATAATCTGAGTATTGCAGGGATAATAGTCCCGGATCAATCATGGTCTGATACAGCAATCTGAGTATTGCAGGGATAATAGTCTCGGATCAATCATGGTCTGATACAGCAATCTGAGTATTGCAGGGATAATAGTCTCGGATCAATCATGGTCTGGTACAGCAATCTGAGTATTGCAGGGAGTAATAATCTGAGTATTGCAGGGATAATAGTCTCGGATCAATCATGGTCTGGTACAGCAATCTGAGCATTGTAGGGATAATAGTCTCGGATCAATCATGGTCTGATACAGCAATCTGAGTATTGCAGGGGGTAATAGTCTCTAATCAATCATGGTCTGCAACAGCAATCTGAGGATTGCAGGGATAATAGTCTCGGATCAATCATGGTCTGGTACAGCAATCGGAGTATTGCAGGGAGTAATAGTCTCGGATCAATCATGGTCTGGTACAGCAATCTGAGTATTGCAGGGAGTAATAGTCTCGGATCAATCATGGTCTGATACAGCAATCTGAGGGTTGCAGGGATTAATAATCTGAGTATTGCAGGGATAATAGTCTCGGATCAATCATGGTCTGATACAGCAATCTGAGTATTGCAGGGATAATAGTCTCGGATCAATCATGGTCAGGTACAGCAATCTGAGTATTGCAGGGAGTAATAGTCTCGGATCAATAATGGTCTGGTACAGCAATCTGGGTATTGTAGGGAGTAATAGTCTCGGATAAATCATGGTCTGATACAGCAATCTCAGTATTGCATGGAGTAATATTCTCGGATTAATCATGGTCTGGTACAGCAATCTGAGTACTGCAGGGAGTAATAATCTGAGTATTGCAGGGATAATAGTCTCGGATCAATTATGGTCTGATACAGCAATCTGAGTATTGCAGGGAGTAATAGTCTCGGATCAATGATGGTATGGTACAGCAATCTGAGTATTGCAGGGAGTAATAGTCTCGGATCAATCATGGTCTGATACAGCAATCTGAGTATTGCAGGGAGTAATACTCTCGGATCAACCATGGTCTGATACAGCAATCTGAGTATTGCAGGGAGTAAAAATCTCGGATCAATTATGGTCTGATACAGCAATCTGAGGGTTGCAGGGATTAATAATCTGAGTATGGCAGGGATAATAGTCTCGGATCAATCATGGTCTGATACACAATCTGAGTATTGCAGGGATAATAGTCTCGGATCAATCATGGTCAGGTACAGCAATCTGAGTATTGCAGGGAGTAATAGTCTCGGATCAATAATGGTCTGGTACAGCAATCTGGGTATTGTAGGGAGTAATAGTCTCGGATAAATCCTGGTCTGATACAGCAATCTCAGTATTCCATGGAGTAATAGTCTCGGATTAATCATGGTCTGGTACAGTAATCTGAGTATTGCAGGGAGTAATAATCTGAGTTTTGCAGGGATAATAGTCTCGGATCAATTATGGTCTGATACAGCAATCTGAGTATTGCAGGGAGTAATAGCCTCGGATCAATAATGGGCGGGTACAGCAATCTGAGTATTGCAGGGAGTAATAGTCTCGGATCAATCATGGTCTGATACAGACAATCTGAGTATTGCAGGGAGTAATACTCTCGGATCAACCATGGTCTGATACAGCAATCTGAGTATTGCAGGGAGTAATAGTCTCGGATCAATCATGGTCTGGTACAGCAATCTGAGTATTGCAGGTGGTAATAGTCTCGGATCAATCATGGTCTGATACAGCAATCTGAGGATTGCAGGGAGTAAAAGTCTCGGATCAATCATGGTCTGGTACAGCAATCTGCGTATTGCTTGGACATTAGTCTCGGATCAATCATGGTCTGATACAGCAATCTGAGTATGGCAGGGAGCAATAATCTGAGTATTGCAGGGATAATAGTCCCGGATCAATCATGGTCTGATACAGCAATCTGAGTATTGCAGGGATAATAGTCTCGGATGAATCATGATCTGGTACAGCAATCTGAGTATTGCAGGGAGTAATAATCTGAGTATTGCAGGGATAATAGTCTCGGATCAATCATGGTCTGGTACAGCAATCTGAGCATTGTAGGGATAATAGTCTCGGATCAATCATGGTCTGGTACAGCAATCTGCGTACTGCAGGGACAATAGTCTCGGATCAATCATGGTCTGGTACAGCAATCTGAGTATTGCAGGGATAATAGTCTTGGATCAATCATGGTCTGATACAGCAATCTGCGTATTGCTTGGACATTAGTCTCGGATCAATCATGGTCTGATACAGCAATCTGAGTATTGCAGGGAGTAATAATCTGTGTATTGCAGGATTAATAGTCCCGGATCAATCATGGTCTGATACAGCAATCTGAGTATTGCAGGGATAATAGTCTCGGATCAATCATGGTCTGATACAGCAATCTGAGTATTGCAGGGATAATAGTCTCGGATCAATCATGGTCTGGTACAGCAATCTGAGTATTGCAGGGAGTAATAATCTGAGTATTGCAGGGATAATAGTCTCGGATCAATCATGGTCTGGTACAGCAATCTGAGCATTGCAGGGATAATAGTCTCGGATCAAACATGGTCTGGTACAGCAATCTGAGTATTGCAGGGAGTTATAGTCTCGGATCAATCATGGTCTGGTACAGCAATCTGAGTATTGCAGGGAGTATTAGTTTCGGATCAATCATGGTCTGGTACAGCAATCTGAGTATTGCAGGGAGTAACATTCTCAGATCAATCATGGTCTGGTACAGCAATCTGAGTATTGCAGGGAGTAATAGTCTCGGATCAACCATGGTCTGATACAGCAATCTGAGTATTGCAGAGAGTAATAGTCTCGGATCAATCATGGTCTGGTACAGCAATCTGAGTATTGCAGGGAGTAATAATCTGAGTATTGCAGGGATAATAGTCCCGTATCAATCATGGTCTGATACAGCAATCCGAGTATTGCAGGGATAATAGTCTCGGATCAATCATGGTCTGATACAGCAATCTGAGTATTGCAGAGAGTAATAGTCTCGGATCAATCATGGTCTGGTACAGCAATCTGAGTATTGCAGGGATAATAGTCACGGATCAATCATGGTCTGATACAGCAATCTGGGTATTGCAGGGCTAATAGTCTCGGTTCAATCATGGTCTGGTACAGCAATCTGAGTATTGCAGGGGGTAATAGTCTCTAATCAATCATGGTCTGATACAGCAATCTGAGTATTGCAGGGAGTAATTGTCTCGGATCAATCATGGTCTGATACAGCAATCTGAGGATTGCAGTGAGTAATAGTCTCGGATTAATCATGGTCTGATACAGCAATCTGAGTATTGCAGAGAGTAATAGTCCCGGATCAACCATGGTCTGATACAGCAATCTGAGTATTGCAGAGAGTAATAGTCTCGGATCAATCATGGTCTGGTACAGCAAGCTGAGTATTGCAGGGAGTAATAGTCTCGGATCAATCATGGTCTGATACAGCAATCTGAGTATTGCAGGGAGTAATACAATCGGATTAATCATGGTCTGATACAGCAATCTGCGTATTGCAGGGACAATAGTCTCGGATCAATCATGGTCTGGTTCAGCAATCTGAGTATTGCAGGAATAATAGTCTCGGATCAATCATTGTCTGATACAGCAATCTGCGTATTGCAGGGAGAATAGTCTCGGATCAATCATGGTGTGATACAGCAATCTGAGTATTGCAGGAAGTAATAATCTGAGTATTGCAGGGATAAGAGTCCCGGATCAATCATGGTCTGATACAGCAATCTGAGTATTGCAGGGATAATAGTCTCGGATCAATCATGGTCTGGTACAGCAATCTGAGTATTGCAGGGAGTAATAGTCTCGGATCAATCATGGTCTGGTACAGCAATCTGAGTATTGCAGGGAGTAATAGTCTCGGATCAATCATGGTCTGATACAGCAATCTGAGGATTGCAGGGAGTCATAATCTGAGTATTGCAGGGATAATAGTCTCGGATCAATCATGGTCTGGTACAGCAATCTGAGTATTGCAGGAAGTAATAGTCTCGGATCAATCATGGTCTGGTACAGCAATCTGAGTATTGCAGGGAGTAATAATCTGAGTATTGCAGGGATAATAGTCTCGGATCAATTATGGTCTGATACAGCACTTTGAGTATTGCAGGGATAATAGTCTCGGATCAATCATGGTCTGATACAGCAATCTGCGTATTGCCGGGACAATAGTCTCGGATCAATCAAGGTCTGGTACAGCAATCTGAGTATTGCAGGGAGTAATAGTCTCGGATCAACCATGGTCTGATACAGCAATCTGAGTATTGCAGGGAGTAATAGTCTCGGATAAATCATGGTCTGGTACAGCAATCTGAGTATTGCAGGGAGTAAGAATCTGAGTATTGCAGGGATAATAGTCTCGGATCAATCATGGTCTGATACAGCAATCTGCGTATTGCCGGGACAATAGTCTCGGATCAATCAAGGTCTGGTACAGCAATCTGAGTATTGCAGGGAGTAATAGTCTCGGATCAATCATGGTCTGATACAGCAATCTGAGGATTGCAGGGAGTAAAAGTTTCGGATCAATCATGGTCTGGTACAGCAATCTGAGTATTGCAGGGTGTAATAGTCTCGGATCAATCATGGTCTGATACAGCAATCTGAGTATTGCAGGGAGTAATAGTCTCGGATCAATCATGGTCTGATACAGCAATCTGCGTATTGCAGGGATAATAGTCTCGGATCAATCATCGTCTGATACAGCAATCTGCCTATTGCTTGGACATTAGTCTCGGATCAATCATGGTCTGATACAGCAATCTGAGTATGGCAGGGAGCAATAATCTGAGTATTGCGGGGATAATAGTCCCGGATCAATCATGGTCTGATACAGCAATCTGAGTATTGCAGGGATAATAGTCTCGGATCAATCATGGTCTGATACAGCAATCTGAGTATTGCAGGGATAATAGTCTCGGATCAATCATGGTCTGGTACAGCAATCTGAGTATTGCAGGGAGTAATAATCTGAGTATTGCAGGGATAATAGTCTCGGATCAATCATGGTCTGGTACAGCAATCTGAGCATTGTAGGGATAATAGTCTCGGATCAATCATGGTCTGATACAGCAATCTGAGTATTGCAGGGGGTAATAGTCTCTAATCAATCATGGTCTGCAACAGCAATCTGAGGATTGCAGGGATAATAGTCTCGGATCAATCATGGTCTGGTACAGCAATCGGAGTATTGCAGGGAGTAATAGTCTCGGATCAATCATGGTCTGGTACAGCAATCTGAGTATTGCAGGGAGTAATAGTCTCGGATCAATCATGGTCTGATACAGCAATCTGAGGGTTGCAGGGATTAATAATCTGAGTATTGCAGGGATAATAGTCTCGGATCAATCATGGTCTGATACAGCAATCTGAGTATTGCAGGGATAATAGTCTCGGATCAATCATGGTCAGGTACAGCAATCTGAGTATTGCAGGGAGTAATAGTCTCGGATCAATAATGGTCTGGTACAGCAATCTGGGTATTGTAGGGAGTAATAGTCTCGGATAAATCATGGTCTGATACAGCAATCTCAGTATTGCATGGAGTAATATTCTCGGATTAATCATGGTCTGGTACAGCAATCTGAGTACTGCAGGGAGTAATAATCTGAGTATTGCAGGGATAATAGTCTCGGATCAATTATGGTCTGATACAGCAATCTGAGTATTGCAGGGAGTAATAGTCTCGGATCAATGATGGTATGGTACAGCAATCTGAGTATTGCAGGGAGTAATAGTCTCGGATCAAACATGGTCTGATACAGCAATCTGAGTATTGCAGGGAGTAATACTCTCGGATCAACCATGGTCTGATACAGCAATCTGAGTATTGCAGGGAGTAAAAATCTCGGATCAATTATGGTCTGATACAGCAATCTGAGGGTTGCAGGGATTAATAATCTGAGTATGGCAGGGATAATAGTCTCGGATCAATCATGGTCTGATACACAATCTGAGTATTGCAGGGATAATAGTCTCGGATCAATCATGGTCAGGTACAGCAATCTGAGTATTGCAGGGAGTAATAGTCTCGGATCAATAATGGTCTGGTACAGCAATCTGGGTATTGTAGGGAGTAATAGTCTCGGATAAATCCTGGTCTGATACAGCAATCTCAGTATTCCATGGAGTAATAGTCTCGGATTAATCATGGTCTGGTACAGTAATCTGAGTTTTGCAGGGAGTAATAATCTGAGTTTTGCAGGGATAATAGTCTCGGATCAATTATGGTCTGATACAGCAATCTGAGTATTGCAGGGAGTAATAGCCTCGGATCAATAATGGGCGGGTACAGCAATCTGAGTATTGCAGGGAGTAATAGTCTCGGATCAATCATGGTCTGATACAGACAATCTGAGTATTGCAGGGAGTAATACTCTCGGATCAACCATGGTCTGATACAGCAATCTGAGTATTGCAGGGAGTAATAGTCTCGGATCAATCATGGTCTGGTACAGCAATCTGAGTATTGCAGGTGGTAATAGTCTCGGATCAATCATGGTCTGATACAGCAATCTGAGGATTGCAGGGAGTAAAAGTCTCGGATCAATCATGGTCTGGTACAGCAATCTGAGTATTGCAGGGAGTAATAGTCTCGGATCAATCATGGTCTGATACAGCAATCTGAGTATTGCAGGGAGTAATAGTCTCGGATCAATCATCGTCTGATACAGCAATCTGCGTATTGCAGGGATAATAGTCTCGGATCAATCATCGTCTGATACAGCAATCTGCGTATTGCTTGGACATTAGTCTCGGATCAATCATGGTCTGATACAGCAATCTGAGTATGGCAGGGAGCAATAATCTGAGTATTGCAGGGATAATAGTCCCGGATCAATCATGGTCTGATACAGCAATCTGAGTATTGCAGGGATAATAGTCTCGGATGAATCATGGTCTGGTACAGCAATCTGAGTATTGCAGGGAGTAATAATCTGAGTATTGCAGGGATAATAGTCTCGGATCAATCATGGTCTGGTACAGCAATCTGAGCATTGTAGGGATAATAGTCTCGGATCAATCATGGTCTGGTACAGCAATCTGCGTACTGCAGGGACAATAGTCTCGGATCAATCATGGTCTGGTACAGCAATCTGAGTATTGCAGGGATAATAGTCTTGGATCAATCATGGTCTGATACAGCAATCTGCGTATTGCTTGGACATTAGTCTCGGATCAATCATGGTCTGATACAGCAATCTGAGTATTGCAGGGAGTAATAATCTGTGTATTGCAGGGATAATAGTCCCGGATCAATCATGGTCTGATACAGCAATCTGAGTATTGCAGGGATAATAGTCTCGGATCAATCATGGTCTGATACAGCAATCTGAGTATTGCAGGGATAATAGTCTCGGATCAATCATGGTCTGGTACAGCAATCTGAGTATTGCAGGGAGTAATAATCTGAGTATTGCAGGGATAATAGTCTCGGATCAATCATGGTCTGGTACAGCAATCTGAGCATTGCAGGGATAATAGTCTCGGATCAAACATGGTCTGGTACAGCAATCTGAGTATTGCAGGGAGTTATAGTCTCGGATCAAT
Source organism: Mobula birostris (assembly GCF_030028105.1). NCBI lineage: Eukaryota > Metazoa > Chordata > Chondrichthyes > Myliobatiformes > Myliobatidae > Mobula > Mobula birostris. The sequence continues at coordinate 91,959,876 of NC_092378.1, forward strand.
CATGGTCTGGTACAGCAATCTGAGTATTGCAGGGAGTATTAGTTTCGGATCAATCATGGTCTGGTACAGCAATCTGAGTATTGCAGGGAGTAACATTCTCAGATCAATCATGGTCTGGTACAGCAATCTGAGTATTGCAGGGAGTAATAGTCTTGGATCAACCATGGTCTGATACAGCAATCTGAGTATTGCAGAGAGTAATAGTCTCGGATCAATCATGGTCTGGTACAGCAATCTGAGTATTGCAGGGAGTAATAATCTGAGTATTGCAGGGATAATAGTCCCGTATCAATCATGGTCTGATACAGCAATCCGAGTATTGCAGGGATAATAGTCTCGGATCAATCATGGTCTGATACAGCAATCTGAGTATTGCAGAGAGTAATAGTCTCGGATCAATCATGGTCTGGTACAGCAATCTGAGTATTGCAGGGATAATAGTCACGGATCAATCATGGTCTGATACAGCAATCTGAGTATTGCAGGGCTAATAGTCTCGGTTCAATCATGGTCTGGTACAGCAATCTGAGTATTGCAGGGGGTAATAGTCTCTAATCAATCATGGTCTGATACAGCAATCTGAGTATTGCAGGGAGTAATTGTCTCGGATCAATCATGGTCTGATACAGCAATCTGAGGATTGCAGTGAGTAATAGTCTCGGATTAATCATGGTCTGATACAGCAATCTGAGTATTGCAGAGAGTAATAGTCCCGGATCAACCATGGTCTGATACAGCAATCTGAGTATTGCAGAGAGTAATAGTCTCGGATCAATCATGGTCTGGTACAGCAATCTGAGTATTGCAGGGAGTATTAATCTGAGTATTGCAGGGATAATAGTCCCGGATCAATCATGGTCTGATACAGCAATCCGAGTATTGCAGGGATAATAGTCTCGGATCAATCATGGTCTGATACAGCAATCTGAGTATTGCAGAGAGTAATAGTCTCGGATCAATCATGGTCTGGTACAGCAATCTGAGTATTGCAGGGAGTAATAGTCTCGGATCAACCATGGTCTGATACAGCAATCTGAGTATTGCAGGGAGTAATAGTCTCGGATGAACCATGATCAGATACAGCAATCTGAGTATTGCAGCGTGTAATAATCTGAGCATTGCAGGGATAATAGTCCCGGATCAATCATGGTCTGATACAGCAATCTGAGTATTGCAGGGCTAATAGTCTCGGTTCAATCATGGTCTGGTACAGCAATCTGAGTATTGCAGGGGGTAATTGTCTCGGATCAATCATGGTCTGATACAGCAATCTGAGTATTGCACTGAGTAATAGTCTCGGATCAATCATGGTCTGGTACAGCAAGCTGAGTATTGCAGGGAGTAATAGTCTCGGATCAATCATGGTCTGATACAGCAATCTGAGTATTGCAGGGAGTAATACAATCGGATTAATCATGGTCTGATACAGCAATCTGCGTATTGCAGGGACAATAGTCTCGGATCAATCATGGTCTGGTTCAGCAATCTGAGTATTGCAGGAATAATAGTCTCGGATCAATCATTGTCTGATACAGCAATCTGCGTATTGCAGGGAGAATAGTCTCGGATCAATCATGGTGTGATACAGCAATCTGAGTATTGCAGGAAGTAATAATCTGAGTATTGCAGGGATAAGAGTCCCGGATCAATCATGGTCTGATACAGCAATCTGAGTATTGCAGGGATAATAGTCTCGGATCAATCATGGTCTGGTACAGCAATCTGAGTATTGCAGGGAGTAATAGTCTCGGATCAATCATGGTCTGGTACAGCAATCTGAGTATTGCAGGGAGTAATAGTCTCGGATCAATCATGGTCTGATACAGCAATCTGAGGATTGCAGGGAGTCATAATCTGAGTATTGCAGGGATAATAGTCTCGGATCAATCATGGTCTGGTACAGCAATCTGAGTATTGCAGGAAGTAATAGTCTCGGATCAATCATGGTCTGGTACAGCAATCTGAGTATTGCAGGGAGTAATAATCTGAGTATTGCAGGGATAATAGTCTCGGATCAATTATGGTCTGATACAGCAGTTTGAGTATTGCAGGGATAATAGTCTCGGATCAATCATGGTCTGATACAGCAATCTGCGTATTGCCGGGACAATAGTCTCGGATCAATCAAGGTCTGGTACAGCAATCTGAGTATTGCAGGGAGTAATAGTCTCGGATCAACCATGGTCTGATACAGCAATCTGAGTATTGCAGGGAGTAATAGTCTCGGATAAATCATGGTCTGGTACAGCAATCTGAGTATTGCAGGGAGTAAGAATCTGAGTATTGCAGGGATAATAGTCTCGGATCAATCATGGTCTGATACAGCAATCTGCGTATTGCCGGGACAATAGTCTCGGATCAATCAAGGTCTGGTACAGCAATCTGAGTATTGCAGGGAGTAATAGTCTCGGATCAACCATGGTCTGGTACAGCAATCTGAGTATTGCAGGGAGTAATAGTCTCGGATCAACCATGGTCTGATACAGCAATCTGAGTATTGCAGGGAGTAATAGTCTCGGATCAACAATGGTCTGATACAGCAATTTGAGGATTGCAGGGAGTAATAGTCTCGGATCAATCATGGTGTGGTACAGCAATCTGAGTATTGCAGGGAGTAATAGTCTCGCATCAATCATGGTCTGATACAGCAATCTTAGTATTGCAGGGAGTAATAGTCTCGGATCAATCATGGTCTGATACAGCAATCTGCGTATTGCAGGGACAATAGTCTCGGATCAATCATGGTCTGATACAGCAATCTGAGTATTGCAGGGATAATAGCCTCGGATCAATCATGGTCTGATACAGCAATCTGAGTATTGCAGGGATAATAGTCTCGGATCAATCATGGTCTGGTACAGCAATCTGAGTATTGCAGGGAGTAATAATCTGAGTATTGCAGGGATAATAGTCTCGGATCAATCATGGTCTGGTACAGCAATCTGAGCATTGCAGGGTGTAATAGTCTCGAATCAATCATGGTCTCATACAGCAATCCGAGTATTGCAGGGATAATAGTCTCGGATCAATCATGGTCTGGTACAGGAATCTGAGTATTGCAGGGTGTAATAGTCTCGGATCAATCATGTTCTGGTACAGCAATCTGAGTATTGCAGGGATAATAGTCTCGGATCAATCATGGTCTGGTACAGCAATCGGAGTATTGCAGGGAGTAATAGACTCGGATCAATCATGGTCTGGTACAGCAATCTGAGTATTGCAGGGACTATTAGTCTCCGATCAATCATGGTCTGATACAGCAATCTGAGGATTGCAGGGAGTAGTAATCTGAGTATTGCAGGGATAATAGTCTCGGATCAATCATGGTCTGATACAGCAATCTGAGTTTTGCAGGGATAATAGTCTCGGATCAATCATGGTCTGGTACAGCAATCTGAGTATTGCAGGGAGTCATAGTCTCGGATCAATAATGGTCTGGTACAGCAATCTGTGTATTGCAGGGAGTAATAGTCTCGGATCAATCATGGTCTGATACAGCAATCTGAGTATTGCAGGGAGTAATAGTCTCGGATCAATCATGGTCTGATACAGCAATCTGAGGGTTGCAGGGAGTAATAATCTGAGTATTGCAGGGATAATAGTCTCGGATCAATCATGGTCTGATACAGCAATCTGAGTATTGCAGGGTTAATAGTCTCGGATCAATCATGGTCTGATACAGCAATCTGAGTATTGCAGGGACAATACTTTCTGATCAATCATGGTCTGGTACAGCAATCTGAGTATTGCAGGGAGTAATAGTCTCGGATCAACCATGGTCTGATACAGCAATCTGAGTATTGCAGGGAGTAATAGTCTCGGATCAATAATGGTCTGGTACAGCAATCTGTGTATTGCAGGGAGTAATAGTCTCGGATCAATCATGGTCTGGTACAGCAATCTGAGTATTGCAGGGAGTAAGAATCTGAGTATTGCAGTGATAATAGTCTCGGATCAATCATGGTCTGATACAGCAATCTGAGTTTTGCAGGGATAATAGTCTCGGATCAATCATGGTCTGGTACAGCAATCTGAGTATTGCAGGGAGTAATAGTCTCTTATCAATAATGGTCTGGTACAGCAATCTGTGTATTGCAGGGAGTAATAGTCTCGGATCAATCATGGTCTGATACAGCAATCTGAGTATTGCAATGAGTAATAGTCTCGGATCAATCATGGTCTGATACAGCAATCTGAGGGTTACAGGGAGTAATAATCTGAGTATTGCAGGGATAATAGTCTCGGATCAATCATGGTCTGATACAGTAATCTGAGTATTGCAGGGACAATACTTTCTGATCAATCATGGTCTGGTACAGCAATCTGAGTATTGCAGGGAGTAATAGTCTCGGATCAACCATGGTCTGATACAGCAATCTGAGTATTGCAGGGAGTAATAGTCTCGGATCAATCATGGTCTGGTACAGCAATCTGAGTATTGCAGGGAGTAAGAATCTGAGTATTGCAGTGATAATAGTCTCGGATCAATCATGGTGTAATACAGCAATCTGCGAATTGAAGGGACAATACTCCCGGATCAATCATGGTCTGGAACAGCAATCTGAGTATTGCAGTGTGTAATAGTCTCGGATCAATCATGGGCTGGCACAGCAATCTGAGTATTGCAGGGAGTAATAGTCTCGGATCAATCATTGTCTGATACAGCAATCGGTGTATTGCAGGAAGTAATAGTCTCGGTTCAATCATGGTCTGGTACAGCAATCTGAGTATTGCAGGGAGTAATAGTCTCGGATCAACCATGGTCTGATACAGCAATCTGTGTATTGCAGGGTGTAATAGTTTCGGATCAACAATGGTCTGATACAGCAATCTGAGGATTGCAGGGAGTAATAGTCTCGGATCAATCATGGTGTGGTACAGCAATCTGAGTATTGCAGGGAGTAATAGTCTCGGATCAATCATGGTCTGATACAGCAATCTGCGTATTGCAGGGACAATAGTCTCGGATCAATCACGGTCTGATACAGCATTCTGAGTATTGCAGGGATAATAGTCTCGGATCAATCATGGTCTGATACAGCAATCTGCGTATTGCAGGGACAATAGTCTCGGATCAATAATGGTCTGATACAGCAATCTGCGTATTGCAGGGACAATAGTCTCGGATCAATCATGGTGTGATACAGCAATCTGAGTATTGCAGGAAGTAATAATCTGAGTATTGCAGGGATAAGAGTCCCGGATCAATCATGGCCTGATACAGCAATCTGAGTATTGCAGTGATAATAGTCTCGGATCAATCATGGTCTGGTACAGCAATCTGAGTATTGCAGGGAGTAATAGTCTCGGATCAATCATGGTCTGGTACAGCAATCTGATTATTGCAGGGAGTAATAGTCTCGGATCAATCATGGTCTGATACAGCAATCTGAGGATTGCAGGGAGTAATAATCTGAGTATTGCAGGGATAATAATCTCGGATGAATCATGGTCTGATACAGCAATCTGAGTATTGCAGGGATAATAGTCTCGGATCAATCATTGTCTGGTACAGCAATCTGAGTATTGCAGGGAGTAATAGTCTCGGATCAATCATGGTCTGGTACAGCAATCTGAGTATTGCAGGGAGTAATAATCTGAGTATTGTAGGGATAATAGTCTCGGATCAATTATGGTCTGATACAGCAGTTTGAGTATTGCAGGGATAATAGTCTCGGATCAATCATGATCTGATACAGCAATCTGCGTATTGCAGGGAGTAATAATCTGAGTATTGTAGGGATAATAGTCTCGGATCAATTATGGTCTGATACAGCAGTTTGAGTATTGCAGGGATAATAGTCTCGGATCAGTCATGATCTGATACAGCAATCTGCGTATTGCCGGGACAATAGTCTCGGATCAATCATGGTCTGGTACAGCAATCTGAGTATTGCAGGGAGTAATAGTCTCGGATCAACCATGGTCTGATACAGCAATCTGAGTATTGCAGGGAGTAATAGTCTCGGATAAATCATGGTCTGGTACAGCAATCTGAGTATTGCAGGGAGTAATAGTCTCGGATAAATCATGGTCTGGTACAGCAATCTGAGTATTGCAGGGAGTAAGAATCTGAGTATTGCAGTGATAATAGTTTCGGATCAATCATGGTGTGATACAGCAATCTGCGTATTGAAGGGACAATACTCCCGGATCAATCATAGTCTGGTACAGCAATCAGAGTATTGCAGGAAGTAATAGTCTCGGATCAATCATGGTCTGGTACAGCAATCTGAGTATTGCAGGGAGTAATAGTCTCGGATCAATCATGGTGTGGTACAGCAATCTGAGTATTGCAGGGAGTAATAGTCTCGGATCAATCATGGTCTGATAAAGCAATCTTAGTATTGCAGGGAGTAATAGTCTCGGATCAATCATGGTCTGATACAGCAATCTGCGTATTGCAGGGACAATAGTCTCGGATCAATCATGGTCTGATACAGCAATCTGAGTATTGCAGGGATAATAGCCTCGGATCAATGATGGTCTGATACAGCAATCTGAGTATTGCAGGGATAATAGTCTCGGATCAATCATGGTCTGGTACAGCAATCTGAGTATTGCAGGGAGTAATAATCTGAGTATTGCAGGGATAATAGTCTCGGATCAATCATGGTCTGGTACAGCAATCTGAGCATTGCAGGGTGTAATAGTCTCGAATCAATCATGGTCTGATACAGTAATCCGAGTATTGCAGGGATAATAGTCTCGGATCAATCATGGTCTGATACAGCAATCTGAGGGTTGCAGGGAGTAATAATCTGAGTATTGCAGGGATAATAGTCTCGGATCAATCATGGTCTTATACAGCAATCTGAGTATTGCAGGGTTAATAGTCTCGGATCAATCATGGTCTGAAACAGCAATCTGAGTATTGCAGGGACAATACTTTCTGATCAATCATGGTCTGGTACAGCAATCTGAGTATTGCAGGGAGTAATAGTCTCGGATCAACCATGGTCTGATACAGCAATCTGAGTATTGCAGGGAGTAATAGTCTCGGATCAATCATGGTCTGGTACAGCAATCTGAGTATTGCAGGGAGTAAGAATCTGAGTATTGCAGTGATAATAGTCTCGGATCAATCATGGTGTAATACAGCAATCTGCGAATTGAAGGGACAATACTCCCGGATCAATCATGGTCTGGAACAGCAATCTGAGTATTGCAGTGTGTAATAGTCTCGGATCAATCATGGGCTGGCACAGCAATCTGAGTATTGCAGGGAGTAATAGTCTCGGATCAATCATTGTCTGATACAGCAATCGGTGTATTGCAGGAAGTAATAGTCTCGGTTCAATCATGGTCTGGTACAGCAATCTGAGTATTGCAGGGAGTAATAGTCTCGGATCAACCATGGTCTGATACAGAAATCTGTGTATTGCAGGGTGTAATAGTCTCGGATCAACAATGGTCTGATACAGCAATCTGAGGATTGCAGGGAGTAATAGTCTCGGATCAATCATGGTGTGGTACAGCAATCTGAGTATTGCAGGGAGTAATAGTCTCGGATCAATCATGGTCTGATACAGCAATCTGAGTATTGCAGGGAGTAATAGTCTGGGATCAATCATGGTCTGATACAGCAATCTGCGTATTGCAGGGACAATAGTCTCGGATCAATCACGGTCTGATACAGCATTCTGAGTTTTGCAGGGATAATAGTCTCGGATCAATCATGGTCTGATACAGCAATCTGCGTATTGCAGGGACAATAGTCTCGGATCAATAATGGTCTGATACAGCAATCTGCGTATTGCAGGGACAATAGTCTCGGATCAATCATGGTGTGATACAGCAATCTGAGTATTGCAGGAAGTAATAATCTGAGTATTGCAGGGATAAGAGTCCCGGATCAATCATGGTCTGATACAGCAATCTGAGTATTGCAGTGATAATAGTCTCGGATCAATCATGGTCTGGTACAGCAATCTGAGTATTGCAGGGAGTAATAGTCTCGGATCAATCATGGTCTGGTACAGCAATCTGATTATTGCAGGGAGTAATAGTCTCGGATCAATCATGGTCTGAGACAGCAATCTGAGGATTGCAGGGACAATAGTCTCGGATCAATCATGGCCTGATACAGCAATCTGAGTATTGCAGGGATAATAGCCTCGGATCAATGATGGTCTGATACAGCAATCTGAGTATTGCAGGGATAATAGTCTCGGATCAATCATGGTCTGGTACAGCAATCTGAGTATTGCAGGGAGTAATAATCTGAGTATTGCAGGGATAATAGTCTCGGATCAATCATGGTCTGGTACAGCAATCTGAGCATTGCAGGGTGTAATAGTCTCGAATCAATCATGGTCTGATACAGTAATCCGAGTATTGCAGGGATAATAGTCTCGGATCAATCATGGTCTGATACAGCAATCTGAGGGTTGCAGGGAGTAATAATCTGAGTATTGCAGGGATAATAGTCTCGGATCAATCATGGTCTGATACAGCAATCTGAGTATTGCAGGGTTAATAGTCTCGGATCAATCATGGTCTGATACAGCAATCTGAGTATTGCAGGGACAATACTTTCTGATCAATCATGGTCTGGTACAGCAATCTGAGTATTGCAGGGAGTAATAGTCTCGGATCAACCATGGTCTGATACAGCAATCTGAGTATTGCAGGGAGTAATAGTCTCGGATCAATCATGGTCTGGTACAGCAATCTGAGTATTGCAGGGAGTAAGAATCTGAGTATTGCAGTGATAATAGTCTCGGATCAATCATGGTGTAATACAGCAATCTGCGAATTGAAGGGACAATACTCCCGGATCAATCATGGTCTGGAACAGCAATCTGAGTATTGCAGTGTGTAATAGTCTCGGATCAATCATGGGCTGGCACAGCAATCTGAGTATTGCAGGGAGTAATAGTCTCGGATCAATCATTGTCTGATACAGCAATCGGTGTATTGCAGGAAGTAATAGTCTCGGTTCAATCATGGTCTGGTACAGCAATCTGAGTATAGCAGGGAGTAATAGTCTCGGATCAACCATGGTCTGATACAGCAATCTGTTTATTGCAGGGTGTAATAGTCTCGGATCAACAATGGTCTGATACAGCAATCTGAGGATTGCAGGGAGTAATAGTCTCGGATCAATCATGGTGTGGTACAGCAATCTGAGTATTGCAGGGAGTAATAGTCTCGGATCAATCATGGTCTGATACAGCAATCTGAGTATTGCAGGGAGTAATAGTCTGGGATCAATCATGGTCTGATACAGCAATCTGCGTATTGCAGGGACAATAGTCTCGGATCAATCACGGTCTGATACAGCATTCTGAGTTTTGCAGGGATAATAGTCTCGGATCAATCATGGTCTGATACAGCAATCTGCGTATTGCAGGGACAATAGTCTCGGATCAATAATGGTCTGATACAGCAATCTGCGTATTGCAGGGACAATAGTCTCGGATCAATCATGGTGTGATACAGCAATCTGAGTATTGCAGGAAGTAATAATCTGAGTATTGCAGGGATAAGAGTCCCGGATCAATCATGGTCTGATACAGCAATCTGAGTATTGCAGTGATAATAGTCTCGGATCAATCATGGTCTGGTACAGCAATCTGAGAATTGCAGGGAGTAATAGTCTCGGATCAATCATGGTCTGGTACAGCAATCTGATTATTGCAGGGAGTAATAGTCTCGGATCAATCATGGTCTGAGACAGCAATCTGAGGATTGCAGGGAGTAATAATCTGAGTATTGCAGGGATAATAATCTCGGATGAATCATGGTCTGATACAGCATTCTGAGTATTGCAGGGATAATAGTCTCGGATCAATCATTGTCTGGTACAGCAATCTGAGTATTGCAGGGAGTAATAGTCTCGGATCAATCATGGTCTGGTACAGCAATCTGAGTATTGCAGGGAGTAATAATCTGAGTATTGTAGGGATAATAGTCTCGGATCAATTATGGTCTGATACAGCAGTTTGAGTATTGCAGGGATAATAGTCTCGGATCAATCATGATCTGATACAGCAATCTGCGTATTGCAGGGAGTAATAATCTGAGTATTGTAGGGATAATAGTCTCGGATCAATTATGGTCTGATACAGCAGTTTGAGTATTGCAGGGATAATAGTCTCGGATCAGTCATGATCTGATACAGCAATCTGCGTATTGCCGGGACAATAGTCTCGGATCAATCATGGTCTGGTACAGCAATCTTAGTATTGCAGGGAGTAATAGTCTCGGATCAACCATGGTCTGATACAGCAATCTGAGTATTGCAGGGAGTAATAGTCTCGGATAAATCATGGTCTGGTACAGCAATCTGAGTATTGCAGGGAGTAATAGTCTCGGATAAATCATGGTCTGGTACAGCAATCTGAGTATTGCAGGGAGTAAGAATCTGAGTATTGCAGTGATAATAGTTTCGGATCAATCATGGTGTGATACAGCAATCTGCGTATTGAAGGGACAATACTCCCGGATCAATCATAGTCTGGTACAGCAATCTGAGTATTGCAGGAAGTAATAGTCTCGGATCAATCATGGTCTGGTACAGCAATCTGAGTATTGCAGGGAGTAATAGTCTCGGATCAATCATGGTGTGGTACAGCAATCTGAGTATTGCAGGGAGTAATAGTCTCGGATCAATCATGGTCTGATAAAGCAATCTTAGTATTGCAGGGAGTAATAGTCTCGGATCAATCATGGTCTGATACAGCAATCTGCGTATTGCAGGGACAATAGTCTCGGATCAATCATGGTCTGATACAGCAATCTGAGTATTGCAGGGATAATAGCCTCGGATCAATGATGGTCTGATACAGCAATCTGAGTATTGCAGGGATAATAGTCTCGGATCAATCATGGTCTGGTACAGCAATCTGAGTATTGCAGGGAGTAATAATCTGAGTATTGCAGGGATAATAGTCTCGGATCAATCATGGTCTGGTACAGCAATCTGAGCATTGCAGGGTGTAATAGTCTCGAATCAATCATGGTCTGATACAGTAATCCGAGTATTGCAGGGATAATAGTCTCGGATCAATCATGGTCTGATACAGCAATCTGAGGGTTGCAGGGAGTAATAATCTGAGTATTGCAGGGATAATAGTCTCGGATCAATCATGGTCTGATACAGCAATCTGAGTATTGCAGGGTTAATAGTCTCGGATCAATCATGGTCTGATACAGCAATCTGAGTATTGCAGGGACAATACTTTCTGATCAATCATGGTCTGGTACAGCAATCTGAGTATTGCAGGGAGTAATAGTCTCGGATCAACCATGGTCTGATACAGCAATCTGAGTATTGCAGGGAGTAATAGTCTCGGATCAATCATGGTCTGGTACAGCAATCTGAGTATTGCAGGGAGTAAGAATCTGAGTATTGCAGTGATAATAGTCTCGGATCAATCATGGTGTAATACAGCAATCTGCGAATTGAAGGGACAATACTCCCGGATCAATCATGGTCTGGAACAGCAATCTGAGTATTGCAGTGTGTAATAGTCTCGGATCAATCATGGGCTGGCACAGCAATCTGAGTATTGCAGGGAGTAATAGTCTCGGATCAATCATTGTCTGATACAGCAATCGGTGTATTGCAGGAAGTAATAATCTCGGTTCAATCATGGTCTGGTACAGCAATCTGAGTATTGCAGGGAGTAATAGTCTCGGATCAACCATGGTCTGATACAGCAATCTGTGTATTGCAGGGTGTAATAGTCTCGGATCAACAATGGTCTGATACAGCAATCTGAGGATTGCAGGGAGTAATAGTCTCGGATCAATCATGGTGTGGTACAGCAATCTGAGTATTGCAGGGAGTAATAGTCTCGGATCAATCATGGTCTGATACAGCAATCTGAGTATTGCAGGGAGTAATAGTCTGGGATCAATCATGGTCTGATACAGCAATCTGCGTATTGCAGGGACAATAGTCTCGGATCAATCACGGTCTGATACAGCATTCTGAGTTTTGCAGGGATAATAGTCTCGGATCAATCATGGTCTGATACAGCAATCTGAGTATTGCAGGGACAATAGTCTCGGATCAATAATGGTCTGATACAGCAATCTGCGTATTGCAGGGACAATAGTCTCGGATCAATCATGGTGTGATACAGCAATCTGAGTATTGCAGGAAGTAATAATCTGAGTATTGCAGGGATAAGAGTCCCGGATCAATCATGGTCTGATACAGCAATCTGAGTATTGCAGTGATAATAGTCTCGGATCAATCATGGTCTGGTACAGCAATCTGAGTATTGCAGGGAGTAATAGTCTCGGATCAATCATGGTCTGGTACAGCAATCTGATTATTGCAGGGAGTAATAGTCTCGGATCAATCATGGTCTGAGACAGCAATCTGAGGATTGCAGGGAGTAATAATCTGAGTATTGCAGGGATAATAATCTCGGATGAATCATGGTCTGATACAGCAATCTGAGTATTGCAGGGATAATAGTCTCGGATCAATCATTGTCTGGTACAGCAATCTGAGTATTGCAGGGAGTAATAGTCTCGGATCAATCATGGTCTGGTACAGCAATCTGAGTATTGCAGGGAGTAATAATCTGAGTATTGTAGGGATAATAGTCTCGGATCAATTATGGTCTGATACAGCAGTTTGAGTATTGCAGGGATAATAGTCTCGGATCAATCATGATCTGATACAGCAATCTGCGTATTGCAGGGAGTAATAATCTCAGTATTGTAGGGATAATAGTCTCGGATCAATTATGGTCTGATACAGCAGTTTGAGTATTGCAGGGATAATAGTCTCGGATCAATCATGATCTGATACAGCAATCTGCGTATTGCCGGGACAATAGTCTCGGATCAATCATGGTCTGGTACAGCAATCTGAGTATTGCAGGGAGTAATAGTCTCGGATCAACCATGGTCTGATACAGCAATCTGAGTATTGCAGGGAGTAATAGTCTCGGATAAATCATGGTCTGGTACAGCAATCTGAGTATTGCAGGGAGTAATAGTCTCGGATAAATCATGGTCTGGTACAGCAATCTGAGTATTGCAGGGAGTAAGAATCTGAGTATTGCAGTGATAATAGTTTCGGATCAATCATGGTGTGATACAGCAATCTGCGTATTGAAGGGACAATACTCCCGGATCAATCATAGTCTGGTACAGCAATCTGAGTATTGCAGGAAGTAATAGTCTCGGATCAATCATGGTCTGGTACAGCAATCTGAGTATTGCAGGGAGTAATAGTCTCGGATCAATCATGGTGTGGTACAGCAATCTGAGTATTGCAGGGAGTAATAGTCTCGGATCAATCATGGTCTGATAAAGCAATCTTAGTATTGCAGGGAGTAATAGTCTCGGATCAATCATGGTCTGATACAGCAATCTGCGTATTGCAGGGACAATAGTCTCGGATCAATCATGGTCTGATACAGCAATCTGAGTATTGCAGGGATAATAGTCTCGGATCAATCATGGTCTGGTACAGCAATCTGAGTATTGCAGGGAGTAATAATCTGAGTATTGCAGGGATAATAGTCTCGGATCAATCATGGTCTGGTACAGCAATCTGAGCATTGCAGGGTGTAATAGTCTCGAATCAATCATGGTCTGATACAGTAATCCGAGTATTGCAGGGAAAATAGTCTCGGATCAATCATGGTCTGGTACAGGAATCTGAGTATTGCAGGGTGTAATAGTCTCGGATCAATCATGTTCTGGTACAGCAATCTGAGTATTGCAGGGATAATGGTCTCGGATCAATCATGGTCTGGTACAGCAATCGGAGTATTGCAGGGAGTAATAGTCTCGGATCAATCATGGTCTGGTACAGCAATCTGAGTATTGCAGGGACTATTAGTCTCCGATCAATCATGGTCTGATACAGCAATCTGAGGATTGCAGGGAGTAATAATCTGAGTATTGCAGGGATAATAGTCTCGGATCAACCATGGTCTGATACAGCAATCTGAGTTTTGCAGGGATAATAGTCTCGGATCAATCATGGTCTGGTACAGCAATCTGAGTATTGCAGGGAGTAATAGTCTCGGATCAATAATGGTCTGGTACAGCAATCTGTGTATTGCAGGGAGTAATAGTCTCGGATCAATCATGGTCTGATACAGCAATCTGAGTATTGCAGGGAGTAATAGTCTCGGATCATTCATGGTCTGATACAGCAATCTGAGGGTTGCAGGGAGTAATAATCTGAGTATTGCAGGGATAATAGTCTCGGATCAATCATGGTCTGATGCAGCAATCTGAGTATTGCAGGGTTAATAGTCTCGGATCAATCATTGTCTGATACAGCAATCTCAGTATTGCAGGGACAATACTTTCTGATCAATCATGGTCTGGTACAGCAATCTGAGTATTGCAGGGAGTAATAGTCTCGGATCAACCATGGTCTGATAAAGCAATCTGTGTATTGCAGGGAGTAATAGTCTCGGATCAATCACGGTCTGGTACAGCAATCTGAGTATTGCAGGGAGTAAGAATCTGAGTATTGCAGTGATAATAGTCTCGGATCAATCATGGTGTAATACAGCAATCTGCGAATTGAAGGGACAATACTCCCGGATCAATCATGGGCTGGCACAGCAATCTGAGTATTGCAGGGAGTAATAGTCTCGGATCAATCATTGTCTGATACAGCAATCGGTGTATTGCAGGAAGTAATAGTCTCGGATCAATCATGGTCTGGTACAGCAATCTGAGTATTGCAGGGAGTAATAGTCTCGGATCAACCATGGTCTGATACAGCAATCTGAGTATTGCAGGGAGTAATAGTCTCGGATCAACAATGGTCTGATACAGGAATCTGAGGATTGCAGGGAGTAATAGTCTCGGATCAATCATGGTGTGGTACAGCAATCTGAGTATTGCAGGGAGTAATAGTCTCGGATCAATCATGGTCTGATACAGCAATCTGAGTATTGCAGGGAGTAATAGTATCGGATCAATCATGGTCTGATACAGCAATCTGCGTATTGCAGGGACAATAGTCTCGGATCAATCATGGTCTGATACAGCAATCTGAGTATTGCAGGGATAATAGTCTCGGATCAATCATGGTCTGATACAGCAATCTGCGTATTGCAGGGACAATAGTCTCGGATCAATCATGGTCTGATACAGCAATCTGTGTATTGCAGGGAGTAATAATCTGAGTATTGCAGGGATAATAGTCCCGGATCAATCATGGTCTGATACAGCAATCTGAGTATTGCAGGGATAATAGTCTCGGATCAATCATGGTCTGGTACAGCAATCTGTGTATTGCAGGGAGTAATAGTCTCGGATCAATCATGGTCTGGTACACCAATCTGAGTATTGCAGGGAGTAAGAATCTGAGTATTGCAGTGATAATAGTCTCGGATCAATCATGGTGTGATCCAGTAATCTGCGTATTGAGGGGACAATACTCCAGGATCAATCATGGTCTCGTACAGCAATCTGAGTATTGCAGGGACAATACTTTCTGATCAATGATGGTCTGGTACAGCAATCTGAGTATTGCAGGGAGTAATAGTCTCGGATCAACCATGGTCTGATACAGCAATATGAGTATTGCAGGGAGTAATAGTCTCGGATCAATCATGGTCGGGTACAGCAATCTGAGTATTGCAGGGAGTAAGAATCTGAGTATTGCAGTGATAATAGTCTCGGATCAATCATGGTGTGATACAGCAATCTGCGTATTGAAGGGACAATACTCCCGGATCAATCATGGTCTGGTACAGCAATCTGAGTATTGCAGGGTGTAATAGTCTCGGATCAATCATGGGCTGGCACAGCAATCTGTGTATTGCAGGGATAATAGTCTCGGATCAATCATGGTCTGATACAGCAATCTGCGTATTGATTGGACATTAGTCTCGGATCAATCATGGTCTGATACAGCAATCTGAGTATTGCAGGGAGTAATAATCTGAGTATTGCAGGGATAATAGTCCCGGATCAATCATGGTCTGATACAGCAATCTGAGTATTGCAGGGGTAATAGTCTCGGATCAATCATGGTCTGATACAGCAATCTGAGTATTGCAGGGATAATAGTCTCGGATTAATCATGGTCTGGTACAGCAATTTGAGTATTGCAGGGAGTAATAATCTGAGTATTGCAGGGATAATAGTCTCGGATCAAGCATGGTCTGGTACAGCAATCTGAGCATTGTAGGTTTAATAGTCTCGGATCAATCATGGTCTGGTACAGCAATCTGAGTATTGCAGGGAGTATTAGTTTCGGATCAATCATGGTCTGGTACAGTAATCTGAGTATTGCAGGGAGTAACATTCTCAGATCAATCATGGTCTGGTACAGCAATCTGAGTATTGCAGGGAGTAATAGTCTCGGATCAACCATGGTCTGATACAGCAATCTGAGTATTGCAGAGAGTAATAGTCTCGGATCAATCATGGTCTGGTACAGCAATCTGAGTATTGCAGGGAGTAATAATCTGAGTATTGCAGGGATAATAGTCCCGGATCAATCATGGTCTGATACAGCAATCTGAGTATTACAGGGACAATACTTTCTGATCAATCATGGTCTGGTACAGCAATCTGAGTATTGCAGGGAGTAATAGTCTCGGATCAACCATGGTCTGATACAGCAATATGAGTATTGCAGGGAGTAATAGTCTCGGATCAATCATGGTCGGGTACAGCAATCTGAGTATTGCAGGGAGTAAGAATCTGAGTATTGCAGTGATAATAGTCTCGGATCAATCATGGTGTGATACAGCAATCTGCGTATTGAAGGGACAATACTCCCGGATCAATCATGGTCTGGTACAGCAATCTGAGTATTGCAGTGTGTAATAGTCTCGGATCAATCATGGGCTGGCACAGCAATCTGAGTATTGCAGGGATAATAGTCTCGGATCAATCATGGTCTGATACAGCAATCTGCGTATTGCTTGGACATTAGTCTCGGATCAATCATGGTCTGATACAGCAATCTGAGTATTGCAGGGAATAATAATCTGAGTATTGCAGGGATAATAGTCTCGGATAAATTATGGTCTGATACAGCAATCTGAGTATTGCAGGGATAATAGTCTCGGATCAATGATGGTCTGATACAGCAATCTGAGTATTGCAGGGAGTAATAGTCTCGGATCAATCATGGTCTGGTACAGCAATCTGAGTATTGCAGGGAGTAATAGTCTCGGATCAATCATGGTCTGGTACAGCAATCTGAGTATTGCAGGTGGTAATAGTCTCGGATCAATCATGGTCTGATACAGCAATCTGAGGATTTCAGGGAGTAATAGTCTCGGATCAATCATGGTCTGGTATAGCAATCTGAGTATTGCAGGGTGTAATAGTCTCGGATCAATCATGGTCTGGTACAGCAATCTGAGTATTGCAGGGATAATACTCTTGGATCAATCATGGTCTGATACAGCAATCTGCGTATTGCTTGGACATTAGTCTCGGATCAATCATGGTCTGATACAGCAATCTGAGTATTGCAGGGAGTAATAATCTATGTATTGCAGGGATAATAGTCCCGGATCAATCATGGTCTGATACAGCAATCTGAGTATTGCAGGGATAATAGTCTCGGATCAATGATGTTCTGATACAGCAATCTGAGTATTGCAGGGATAATAGTCCCGGATCAATCATGGTCTGATACAGCAATCTGAGTATTGCAGGGATAATAGTCTCGGATCAATCATGGTCTGGTACAGCAATCTGCGTATTGCAGGGACAATAGTCCCGGATCAATCATGGTCTGATACAGCAATCTGAGTATTGCAGGGAGTAATAATCTGAGTATTGCAGCGATAATAGTCCCGGATCAATCATGGTCTGATACAGCAATATGAGTATTGCATGGATAATAGTCTCGGATCAATCATGGTCTCGTACAGCAATCTGAGTATTGCAGGGACAATACTTTCTGATCAATCATGGTCTGGTACAGCAATCTGAGTATTGCAGGGAGTAATAGTCTCGGATCAACCATGGTCTGATACAGCAATATGAGTATTGCAGGGAGTAATAGTCTCGTATCAATCATGGTCTGGTACAGCAATCTGAATATTGCAGGGAGTAAGAATCTGAGTATTGCAGTGATAATAGTCTCGGATCAATCATGGTGTGATACAGCAATCTGCGTACTGAAGGGACAATACTCCCGGATCAATCATGGTCTGGTACAGCAATCTGAGTATTGCAGGGTGTAATAGTCTCGGATCAATCATGGGCTGGCACAGCAATCTGAGTATTGCAGGGATAATAGTCTCGGATCAATCATGGTCTGATACAGCAATCTGCGTATTGCTTGGACATTAGTCTCGGATCAATCATGGTCTGATACAGCAATCTGAGTATTGCAGGGAGTAATAATCTGAGTATTGCAAGGATAATAGTCCCGGATCAATCATGGTCTGATACAGCAATCTGAGTATTGCAGGGGTAATAGTCTCGGATCAATCATGGTCTGATACAGCAATCGGTGTATTGCAGGAAGTAATAGCCTCGGATCAATCATGGTCTGATACAGCAATCTGAGGATTGCAGGGAGTAATAGCCTCGTTTCAATCATGGTGTGGTACACCAATCTGAGTATTGCAGGCAGTAATAGTCTCGGATCAATCATGGTCTGATACAGCAATCTGAGTATTGCATGGAGTAATAGTCTCGGATCAATCATGGTCTGATACAGCAATCTGCGTATTGCAGGGACAATAGTCTCGGATCAATCATGGTCTGATACAGCAATCTGAGTATTGCAGCGATAATAGTCTCGGATCAATCATGGTCTGATACAGCAATCTGAGGATTGCAGGGACAATAGTCTCGGATCAATCATGGTCTGATACAGCAATCTGAGTATTGCAGGGAGTAATAATCTGAGTATTGCAGCGATAATAGTCCCGGATCAATCATGGTCTGATACAGCAATCTGAGTATTGCAGGGATAATAGTCTCGGATCAATCATGGTCTGGTACAGCAATCTGCGTATTGCAGGGACAATAGTCTCGGATCAATCATGGTCTGATACAGCAATCTGAGTATTGCAGGGAGTAATAATCTGAGTATTGCAGCGATAATAGTCCCGGATCAATCATGGTCTGATACAGCAATCTGAGTACTGCATGGATAATAGTCTCGGATCAATCATGGTCTCGTACAGCAATCTGAGTATTGCAGGGACAATACTTTCTGATCAATCATGGTCTGGTACAGCAATCTGAGTATTGCAGGGAGTAATAGTCTCGGATCAACCATGGTCTGATACAGCAATATGAGTATTGCAGGGAGTAATAGTCTCGTATCAATCATGGTCTGGTACAGCAATCTGAATATTGCAGGGAGTAAGAATCTGAGTATTGCAGTGATAATAGTCTCGGATCAATCATGGTGTGATACAGCAATCTGCGTACTGAAGGGACAATACTCCCGGATCAATCATGGTCTGGTACAGCAATCTGAGTATTGCAGGGTGTAATAGTCTCGGATCAATCATGGGCTGACACAGCAATCTGAGTATTGCAGGGATAGTAGTCTCGGATCAATCATGGTCTGATACAGCAATCTGCGTATTGCTTGGACATTAGTCTCGGATCAATCATGGTCTGATACAGCAATCTGAGTATTACAGGGAGTAATAATCTGAGTATTGCAAGGATAATAGTCCCGGATCAATCATGGTCTGATACAGCAATCTGAGTATTGCAGGGGTAATAGTCTTGGATCAATCATGGTCTGATACAGCAATCTGAGTATTGCAGGGATAATAGTCTCGGATTAATCATGGTCTGGTACAGCAATCTGAGTATTGCAGGGAGTAATAATCTGAGTATTGCAGGGATAATAGTCTCGGATCAATCATGGTCTGGTACAGCAATCTGAGCATTGTAGGGTTAATAGTCTCGGATCAATCATGGTCTGGTACAGCAATCTGCGTATTGCAGGGACAATAGTCTCGGATCAATCATGGTCTGGTACAGCAATCTGAGTATTGCAGGGATAATAGTCTTGGATCAATCATGGTCTGATACAGCAATCTGCGTATTGCTTGGACATTAGTCTCGGATCAATCATGGTCTGATACAGCAATCTGAGTATTGCAGGGAGTAATAATCTGTGTATTGCAGGGATAATAGTCCCGGATCAATCATGGTCTGATACAGCAATCTGAGTATTGCAGGGATAATAGTCTCGGATCAATCATGTTCTGATACAGCAATCTGAGTATTGCAGGGATAATAGTCTCGGATCAATCATGGTCTGGTACAGCAATCTGAGTATTGCAGGGAGTAATAATCTGAGTATTGCAGGGATAATAGTCTCGGATTAATCATGGTCTGGTACAGCAATCTGAGCATTGCAGGGATAATAGTCTCGGATCAATCATGGTCTGGTACAGCAATCTGAGTATTGCAGGGAGTTATAGTCTCGGATGAATCATGGTCTGGTACAGCAATCTGAGTATTGCAGGGAGTATTAGTTTCGGATCAATCATGGTCTGGTACAGCAATCTGAGTATTGCAGGGAGTAACATTCTCAGATCAATCATGGTCTGGTACAGCAATCTGAGTATTTCAGGGAGTAATAGTCTCGGATCAACCATGGTCTGATACAGCAATCTGAGTATTGCAGGGAGTAATAGTCTCGGATCAATCATGGTCTGGTACAGCAATCTGAGTATTGCAGGGAGTAATAATCTGAGTATTGCAGGGAGAATAGTCCCGGATCAATCATGGTCTGATACAGCAATCCGAGTATTGCAGGGATAATAGTCTCGGATCAATTATGGTCTGATACAGCAATCTGTGTATTGCAGGGAGTAATAGTCTCGGATCAATGATGGTATGGTACAGCAATCTGAGTATTGCAGGGAGTAATAGTCTCGGATCAATCATTGTCTGATACAGCAATCGGTGTATTGCAGGAAGTAATAGTCTCGGATCAATCATGGTCTGGTACAGCAATCTGAGTATTGCAGGGAGTAATAGTCTCGGATCAACCATGGTCTGATACAGCAATCTGAGTATTGCAGGGAGTAATAGTCTCGGATCAACAATGGTCTGATACAGCAATCTGAGGATTGCAGGGAGTAATAGTCTCGGATCAATCATGGTGTGGTACAGCAATCTGAGTATTGCAGGGAGTAATAGTCTCGGATCAATCATGGTCTGATACAGCAATCTGAGTATTGCAGGGAGTAATAGTCTCGGATCAATCATGGTCTGATACAGCAATCTGAGTATTGCAGGGAGTAATAATCTGAGTATTGCAGCGATAATAGTCCCGGATAAATCATGGTCTGATACAGCAATCTGCGTATTGCAGGGATAATAGTCTCGGATCAATCATGGTCTGGTACAGCAATCTGAGTATTACAGGGAGTAATAGTCTCGGATCAATCATGGTCTGGTACACCAATCTGAGTATTGCAGGGAGTAAGAATCTGAGTATTGCAGTGATAATAGTCTCGGATCAATCATGGTGTGATCCAGCAATCTGCGTATTGAGGGGACAATACTCCACGATCAATCATGGTCTCGTACAGCAATCTGAGTATTGCAGGGACAATACTTTCTGATCAATCATGGTCTGGTACAGCAATCTGAGTATTGCAGGGAGTAATAGTCTCGGATCAACCATGGTCTGATACAGCAATATGAGTATTGCAGGGAGTAATAGTCTCGGATCAATCATGGTCTGGTACAGCAATCTGAGTATTGCAGGGAGTAAGAATCTGAGTATTGCAGTGATAACAGTCACGGATCAATCACGGTGTGATACAGCAATCTGCGTATTGAAGGGACAATACTCCCGGATCAATCATGGTCTGGTACAGCAATCTGAGTATTGCAGGGTGTAATAGTCTCGGATCAATCATGGGCTGGCACAGCAATCTGAGTATTGCAGGGATAATAGTCTCGGATCAATCATGGTCTGATACAGCAATCTGCGTATTGCTTGGACATTAGTCTCGGATCAATCATGGTCTGATACAGCAATCTGAGTATTGCAGGGAGTAATAATCTGAGTATTGCAGGGATAATAGTCCCGGATCAATCATGGTCTGATATAGCAATCTGAGTATTGCAGGGATAATAGTCTCGGATTAATCATGGTCAGGTACAGCAATCTGAGTATTGCAGGGAGTAATAATCTGAGTATTGCAGGGATAATAGTCTCGGATCAATCATGGTCTGGTACAGCAATCTGAGCATTGTAGGGTTAATAGTCTCGGATCAATCATGGTCTGGTACAGCAATCTGCGTATTGCAGGGACAATAGTCTCGGATCAATCATGGTCTGGAACAGCAATCTGAGTATTGCAGGGATAATAGTCTTGGATCAATCATGGTCTGATACAGCAATCTGCGTATTGCTTGGACATTAGTCTCGGATCAATCATGGTCTGATACAGCAATCTGAGTATTGCAGGGAGTAATAATCTGTGTATTGCAGGGATAATAGTCCCGGATCAATCATGGTCTGATACAGCAATCAGAGTATTGCAGGGAGTAACATTCTCAGATCAATCATGGTCTGGTACAGCAATCTGAGTATTGCAGGGAGTAATAGTCTCGGATCAACCATGGTCTGATACAGCAATCTGAGTATTGCAGAGAGTAATAGTCTCGGATCAACCATGGTCTGATACAGCAATCTGAGTATTGCAGAGAGTAATAGTCTCGGATCAATCATGGTCTGGTACAGCAATCTGAGTATTGCAGGGAGTAATAATCTGAGTATTGCAGGGATAATAGTCCCGGATCAATCATGGTCTGATACAGCAATCCGAGTATTGCAGGGATAATAGTCTCGGATCAATTATGGTCTGATACAGCAATCTGAGTATTGCAGGGATAATAGTCTCGGATCAATCATGGTCTGGTACAGCAATCTGCGTATTGCAGGGACAATAGTCTCGGATCAATCATGGTCTGATACAGCAATCTGAGTATTGCAGGGAGTAATAATCTGAGTATTGCAGCGATAATAGTCCCGGATCAATCATGGTCTGATACAGCAATCTGAGTATTGCATGGATAATAGTCTCGGATCAATCATGGTCTCGTACAGCAATATGAGTATTGCAGGGACAATACTTTCTGATCAATCATGGTCTGGTACAGCAATCTGAGTATTGCAGGGAGTAATAGTCTCGGATCAACCATGGTCTGATACAGCAATGTGAGTATTGCAGGGAGTAATAGTCTCGGATCAATCATGGTCTGGCACAGCAATCTGAATATTGCAGGGAGTAAGAATCTGAGTATTGCAGTGATAATAGTCTCCGATCAATCATGGTGTGATACAGCAATCTGCGTATTGAAGGGACAATACTCCCGGATCAATCATGGTCTGGTACAGCAATCTGAGTATTGCAGGGTGTAATAGTCTCGGATCAATCATGGGCTGGCACAGCAATCTGAGTATTGCAGGGATAATAGTCTCGGATCAATCATGGTCTGATACAGCAATCTGCGTATTGCTTGGACATTAGTCTCGGATCAATCATGGTCTGATACAGCAATCTGAGTATTGCAGGGAGTAATAATCTGAGTATTGCAAGGATAATAGTCCCGGATCAGTCATGGTCTGATACAGCAATCTGAGTATTGCAGGGGTAATATTCTCGGATCAATCATGGTCTGATACAGCAATCTGAGTATTGCAGGGATAATAGTCTCGGATTAATCATGGTCTGGTACAGCAATCTGAGTATTGCAGGGAGTAATAATCTGAGTATTGCAGGGATAATAGTCTCGGATCAATCATGGTCTGGTACAGCAATCTGTGTATTGCAGGGACAATAGTCTCGGATCAATCATGGTCTGGTACAGCAATCTGAGTATTGCAGGGATAATAGTCTCGGATCAATCATGGTCTGGTACAGCAATCTGAGTATTGCAGGGATAATAGTCTTGGATCAATCATGGTCTGATACAGCAATCTGAGTATTGCAGGGAGTAATAGTCTCGGATCAATCATGGTCTGATACAGCAATCTGAGTATTGCAGGGAGTAATAGTCTCGGATCAATCATGGTCTGATACAGCAATCTGAGTATTGCAGGGAGTAATAATCTGAGTATTGCAGCGATAATAGTCCCGGATAAATCATGGTCTGATACAGCAATCTGCGTATTGCAGGGATAATAGTCTCGGATCAATCATGGTCTGGTACAGCAATCTGAGTATTACAGGGAGTAATAGTCTCGGATCAATCATGGTCTGGTACACCAATCTGAGTATTGCAGGGAGTAAGAATCTGAGTATTGCAGTGATAATAGTCTCGGATCAATCATGGTGTGATCCAGCAATCTGCGTATTGAGGGGACAATACTCCACGATCAATCATGGTCTCGTACAGCAATCTGAGTATTGCAGGGACAATACTTTCTGATCAATCATGGTCTGGTACAGCAATCTGAGTATTGCAGGGAGTAATAGTCTCGGATCAACCATGGTCTGATACAGCAATATGAGTATTGCAGGGAGTAATAGTCTCGGATCAATCATGGTCTGGTACAGCAATCTGAGTATTGCAGGGAGTAAGAATCTGAGTATTGCAGTGATAACAGTCACGGATCAATCACGGTGTGATACAGCAATCTGCGTATTGAAGGGACAATACTCCCGGATCAATCATGGTCTGGTACAGCAATCTGAGTATTGCAGGGTGTAATAGTCTCGGATCAATCATGGGCTGGCACAGCAATCTGAGTATTGCAGGGATAATAGTCTCGGATCAATCATGGTCTGATACAGCAATCTGCGTATTGCTTGGACATTAGTCTCGGATCAATCATGGTCTGATACAGCAATCTGAGTATTGCAGGGAGTAATAATCTGAGTATTGCAGGGATAATAGTCCCGGATCAATCATGGTCTGATATAGCAATCTGAGTATTGCAGGGATAATAGTCTCGGATTAATCATGGTCAGGTACAGCAATCTGAGTATTGCAGGGAGTAATAATCTGAGTATTGCAGGGATAATAGTCTCGGATCAATCATGGTCTGGTACAGCAATCTGAGCATTGTAGGGTTAATAGTCTCGGATCAATCATGGTCTGGTACAGCAATCTGCGTATTGCAGGGACAATAGTCTCGGATCAATCATGGTCTGGAACAGCAATCTGAGTATTGCAGGGATAATAGTCTTGGATCAATCATGGTCTGATACAGCACTCTGCGTATTGCTTGAACATTAGTCTCGGATCAATCATGGTCTGATACAGCAATCTGAGTATTGCAGGGAGTAATAATCTGTGTATTGCAGGGATAATAGTCCCGGATCAATCATGGTCTGATACAGCAATCTGAGTATTGCAGGGAGTAACATTCTCAGATCAATCATGGTCTGGTACAGCAATCTGAGTATTGCAGGGAGTAATAGTCTCGGATCAACCGTGGTCTGATACAGCAATCTGAGTATTGCAGAGAGTAATAGTCTCGGATCAACCATGGTCTGATACAGCAATCTGAGTATTGCAGAGAGTAATAGTCTCGGATCAATCATGGTCTGGTACAGCAATCTGAGTATTGCAGGGAGTAATAATCTGAGTATTGCAGGGATAATAGTCCCGGATCAATCATGGTCTGATACAGCAATCCGAGTATTGCAGGGATAATAGTCTCGGATCAATTATGGTCTGATACAGCAATCTGAGTATTGCAGGGATAATAGTCTCGGATCAATCATGGTCTGGTACAGCAATCTGCGTATTGCAGGGACAATAGTCTCGGATCAATCATGGTCTGATACAGCAATCTGAGTATTGCAGGGAGTAATAATCTGAGTATTGCAGCGATAATAGTCCCGGATCAATCATGGTCTGATACAGCAATCTGAGTATTGCATGGATAATAGTCTCGGATCAATCATGGTCTCGTACAGCAATATGAGTATTGCAGGGACAATACTTTCTGATCAATCATGGTCTGGTACAGCAATCTGAGTATTGCAGGGAGTAATAGTCTCGGATCAACCATGGTCTGATACAGCAATGTGAGTATTGCAGGGAGTAATAGTCTCGGATCAATCATGGTCTGGCACAGCAATCTGAATATTGCAGGGAGTAAGAATCTGAGTATTGCAGTGATAATAGTCTCGGATCAATCATGGTGTGATACAGCAATCTGCGTATTGAAGGGACAATACTCCCGGATCAATCATGGTCTGGTACAGCAATCTGAGTATTGCAGGGTGTAATAGTCTCGGATCAATCATGGGCTGGCACAGCAATCTGAGTATTGCAGGGATAATAGTCTCGGATCAATCATGGTCTGATACAGCAATCTGCGTATTGCTTGGACATTAGTCTCGGATCAATCATGGTCTGATACAGCAATCTGAGTATTGCAGGGAGTAATAATCTGAGTATTGCAAGGATAATAGTCCCGGATCAGTCATGGTCTGATACAGCAATCTGAGTATTGCAGGGGTAATATTCTCGGATCAATCATGGTCTGATACAGCAATCTGAGTATTGCAGGGATAATAGTCTCGGATTAATCATGGTCTGGTACAGCAATCTGAGTATTGCAGGGAGTAATAATCTGAGTATTGCAGGGATAATAGTCTCGGATCAATCATGGTCTGGTACAGCAATCTGTGTATTGCAGGGACAATAGTCTCGGATCAATCATGGTCTGGTACAGCAATCTGAGTATTGCAGGGATAATAGTCTCGGATCAATCATGGTCTGGTACAGCAATCTGAGTATTGCAGGGATAATAGTCTTGGATCAATCATGGTCTGATACAGCAATCTGCGTATTCGCTTGGACATTAGTCTCGGATCAATCATGGTCTGATACAGCAATCTGAGTATTGCAGGGAGTAATAATCTGTGTATTGCAGGGATAATAGTCCCGGATCAATCATGGTCTGATACAGCAATCTGAGTATTGCAGGGATAATAGTCTCGGATCAATCATGTTCTGATACAGCAATCTGAGTATTGCAGGGATAATAGTCTCGGATCAATCATGGTCTGGTACAGCAATCTGAGTATTGCAGGGAGTAATAATCTGAGTATTGCAAGAATAATAGTCTCGGATCAATCATGGTCTGGTACAGCAATCTGAGCATTGCAGGGATAATAGTCTCGGATCAATCATGGTCTGGTACAGCAATCTGAGTATTGCAGGGAGTTATCGTCTCGGATCAATCATGGTCTGGTACAGCAATCTGAGTATTGAAGGGAGTATTAGTTTCGGATCAATCATGGTCTGGTACAGCAATCTGAGTATTGCAGGGAGTAACATTCTCAGATCAATCATGGTCTGGTACAGCAATCTGAGTATTTCAGGGAGTAATAGTCTCGGATCAACCATGGTCTGATACAGCAATCTGAGTATTTCAGGGAGTAATAGTCTCGGATCAATCATGGTCTGGTACAGCAATCTGAGTATTGCAGGGAGTAATAATCTGAGTATTGCAGGGAGAATAGTCCCGGATCAATCATGGTCTGATACAGCAATCCGAGTATTGCAGGGATAATAGTCTCGGATCAATTATGGTCTGATACAGCAATCTGTGTATTGCAGGGAGTAATAGTCTCGGATCAATGATGGTATGGTACAGCAATCTGAGTATTGCAGGGAGTAATAGTCTCGGATCAATCATTGTCTGATACAGCAATCGGTGTATTGCAGGAAGTAATAGTCTCGGATCAATCATGGTCTGGTACAGCAATCTGAGTATTGCAGGGAGTAATAGTCTCGGATCAACCATGGTCTGATACAGCAATCTGAGTATTGCAGGGAGTAATAGTCTCGGATCAACAATGGTCTGATACAGCAATCTGAGGATTGCAGGGAGTAATAGTCTCGGATCAATCATGGTGTGGTACAGCAATCTGAGTATTGCAGGGAGTAATAGTCTCGGATCAATCATGGTCTGATACAGCAATCTGAGTATTGCAGGGAGTAATAGTCTCGGATCAATCATGGTCTGATACAGCAATCTGAGTATTGCAGGGAGTAATAATCTGAGTATTGCAGCGATAATAGTCCCATATCAATCACGGTCTGATACAGCAATCTGCGTATTGCAGGGATAATAGTCTCGGATCAATCATGGTCTGGTACAGCAATCTGAGTATTGCAGGGAGTAATAGTCTCGGATCAATCATGGTCTGGTACACCAATCTGAGTATTGCAGGGAGTAAGAATCTGAGTATTGCAGTGATAATAGTCTCGGATCAATCATGGTGTGATCCAGCAATCTGCGTATTGAGGGGACAATACTCCACGATCAATCATGGTCTCGTACAGCAATCTGAGTATTGCAGGGACAATACTTTCTGATCAATCATGGTCTGGTACAGCAATCTGAGTATTGCACGGAGTAAGAATCTGAGTATTGCAGTGATAATAGTCTCGGATCAATCACGGTGTGATACAGCAATCTGCGTATTGAAGGGACAATACTCCCGGATCAATCATGGTCTGGTACAGCAATCTGAGTATTGCAGGGTGTAATAGTCTCGGATCAATCATGGGCTGGCACAGCAATCTGAGTATTGCAGGGATAATAGTCTCGGATCAATCATGGTCTGATACAGCAATCTGCGTATTGCTTGGACATTAGTCTCGGATCAATCATGGTCTGATACAGCAATCTGAGTATTGCAGGGAGTAATAATCTGAGTATTGCAGGGATAATAGTCCCGGATCAATCATGGTCTGATATAGCAATCTGAGTATTGCAGGGGTAATAGTCTCGGATCAATCATGGTCTGATACAGCAATCTGAGTATTGCAGGGATAATAGTCTCGGATTAATCATGGTCAGGTACAGCAATCTGAGTATTGCAGGGAGTAATAATCTGAGTAATGCAGGGAGTTATCGTCTCGGATCAATCATGGTCTGGTACAGCAATCTGAGTATTGAAGGGAGTATTAGTTTCGGATCAATCATGGTCTGGTACAGCAATCTGAGTATTGCAGGGAGTAACATTCTCAGATCAATCATGGTCTGGTACAGCAATCTGAGTATTTCAGGGAGTAATAGTCTCGGATCAACCATGGTCTGATACAGCAATCTGAGTATTGCAGGGAGTAATAGTCTCGGATCAATCATGGTCTGGTACAGCAATCTGAGTATTGCAGGGAGTAATAATCTGAGTATTGCAGGGAGAATAGTCCCGGATCAATCATGGTCTGATACAGCAATCCGAGTATTGCAGGGATAATAGTCTCGGATCAATTATGGTCTGATACAGCAATCTGTGTATTGCAGGGAGTAATAGTCTCGGATCAATGATGGTATGGTACAGCAATCTGAGAATTGCAGGGAGTAATAGTCTCGGATCAATCATTGTCTGATACAGCAATCGGTGTATTGCAGGAAGTAATAGTCTCGGATCAATCATGGTCTGGTACAGCAATCTGAGTATTGCAGGGAGTAATAGTCTCGGATCAACCATGGTCTGATACAGCAATCTGAGTATTGCAGGGAGTAATAGTCTCGGATCAACAATGGTCTGATACAGCAATCTGAGGATTGCAGGGAGTAATAGTCTCGGATCAATCATGGTGTGGTACAGCAATCTGAGTATTGCAGGGAGTAATAGTCTCGGATCAATCATGGTCTGATACAGCAATCTGAGTATTGCAGGGAGTAATAGTCTCGGATCAATCATGGTCTGATACAGCAATCTGAGTATTGCAGGGAGTAATAATCTGAGTATTGCAGCGATAATAGTCCCATATCAATCACGGTCTGATACAGCAATCTGCGTATTGCAGGGATAATAGTCTCGGATCAATCATGGTCTGGTACAGCAATCTGAGTATTGCAGGGAGTAATAGTCTCGGATCAATCATGGTCTGGTACACCAATCTGAGTATTGCAGGGAGTAAGAATCTGAGTATTGCAGTGATAATAGTCTCGGATCAATCATGGTGTGATCCAGCAATCTGCGTATTGAGGGGACAATACTCCACGATCAATCATGGTCTCGTACAGCAATCTGAGTATTGCAGGGACAATACTTTCTGATCAATCATGGTCTGGTACAGCAATCTGAGTATTGCACGGAGTAAGAATCTGAGTATTGCAGTGATAATAGTCTCGGATCAATCACGGTGTGATACAGCAATCTGCGTATTGAAGGGACAATACTCCCGGATCAATCATGGTCTGGTACAGCAATCTGAGTATTGCAGGGTGTAATAGTCTCGGATCAATCATGGGCTGGCACAGCAATCTGAGTATTGCAGGGATAATAGTCTCGGATCAATCATGGTCTGATACAGCAATCTGCGTATTGCTTGGACATTAGTCTCGGATCAATCATGGTCTGATACAGCAATCTGAGTATTGCAGGGAGTAATAATCTGAGTATTGCAGGGATAATAGTCCCGGATCAATCATGGTCTGATATAGCAATCTGAGTATTGCAGGGGTAATAGTCTCGGATCAATCATGTTCTGATACAGCAATCTGAGTATTGCAGGGATAATAGTCTCGGATTAATCATGGTCAGGTACAGCAATCTGAGTATTGCAGGGAGTAATAATCTGAGTAATGCAGGGATAATAGTCTCGGATCAATCATGGTCTGGTACAGCAATCTGAGCATTGTAGGGTTAATAGTCTCGGATCAATCATGGTCTGGTACAGCAATCTGCGTATTGCAGGGACAATAGTCTCGGATCAATCATGGTCTGGAACAGCAATCTGAGTATTGCAGGGGTAATAGTGTTGGATCAATCATGGTCTGATACAGCAATCTGCGTATTGCTTGGACATTAGTCTCGGATCAATCATGGTCTGATACAGCAATCTGAGTATTGCAGGGAGTAATAATCTGTGTATTGCAGGGATAATAGTTCCGGATCAATCATGGTCTGATACAGCAATCTGTGTATTGCAGGGAGTAACATTCTCAGATCAATCATGGTCTGCTACAGCAATCTGAGTATTGCAGGGAGTAATAGTCTCGGATCAACCATGGTCTGATACAGCAATCTGAGTATTGCAGAGAGTAATAGTCTCGGATCAACCATGGTCTGATACAGCAATCTGAGTATTGCAAAGAGTAATAGTCTCGGATCTATCATGGTCTGGTACAGCAATCTGAGTATTGCAGGGAGTAATAATCTGAGTATTGCAGGGATAATAGTCCCGGATCAATCATGGTCTGATACAGCAATCCGAGTATTGCAGGGATAATAGTCTCGGATCAATTATGGTCTGATACAGCAATTTGAGTATTGCAGGGAGTAATAGTCTCGGATCAATGATGGTATGGTACAGCAATCTGAGTATTGCAGGGAGTAATAGTCTCGGATCAATCATTGTCAGATACAGCAATCGGTGTATTGCAGGAAGTAATAGTCTCGGATCAATCATGGTCTGGTACAGCAATCTGAGTATTGCAGGGAGTAATAGTCTCGGATCAACCATGGTCTGATACAGCAATCTGAGTATTGCAGGGAGTAATAGTCTCGGATCAACAATGGTCTGATACAGCAATCTGAGGATTGCAGGGAGTAATAGTCTCGGATCAATCATGGTCTGATACAGCAATCTGAGTATTGCAGGGAGTAATAGTCTCGGATCAATCATGCTCTGATACAGCAATCTGCGTATTGCAGGGACAATAGTCTCGGATCAATCATGGTCTGATACAGCAATCTGAGTATTGCAGGGATAATAGTCTCGGATCAATCATGGTCTGATACAGCAATCTGCGTATTGCAGGGACAATAGTCTCGGATCAATCATGGTCTGATACAGCAATCTGAGTATTGCAGGGAGTAATAATCTGAGTATTGCAGCGATAATAGTCCCGGATCAATCATGGTCTGATACAGCAATCTGCGTATTGCAGGGATAATAGTCTCGGATCAATCATGGTTTGGTACAGCAATCTGAGTATTGCAGGGAGTAATAGTCTCGGATCAATCATGGTCTGGTACACCAATCTGAGTATTGCAGGGAGTAAGAATCTGAGTATTGCAGTGATAATAGTCTCGGATCAATCATGGTGTGATCCAGCAATCTGCGTATTGAGGGGACAGTACTCCAGGATCAATCATGGTCTCGTACAGCAATCTGAGATTTGCAGGGACAATACTTTCTGATCAATCATGGTCTGGTACAGCAATCTGAGTATTGCAGCGAGTAATAGTCTCGGATCAACCATGGTCTGATACAGCAATATGAGTATTGCAGGGAGTAATAGTCTCGGATCAATCATGGTCTGGTACAGGAATCTGAGTATTGCAGGGAGTAAGAATCTGAGTATTGCAGTGATAATAGTCTCGGATCAATCACGGTGTGATACAGCAATCTGCGTATTGAAGGGACAATACTCCCGGATCAATCATGGTCTGGTACAGCAATCTGAGTATTGCAGTGTGTAATAGTCTCGGATCAATCATGGGCTGGCACAGCAATCTGAGTATTGCAGGGATAATAGTCTCGGATCAATCATGGTCTGATACAGCAATCTGCGTATTGCTTGGACATTAGTCTCGGATCAATCATGGTCTCATACAGCAATCTGAGTATTGCAGGGAGTAATAATCTGAGTATTGCCTGGATAATAGTCCCGGATCAATCATGGTCTGATACAGCAATCTGAGTATTGCAGGGGTAATAGTCTCGGATCAATCATGGTCTGATACAGCAATCTGAGTATTGCAGGGAGTAATAGTCTCGGATCAATCATGGTCTGGTACAGCAATCTGAGTATTGCAGGGAGTAATAATCTGAGTATTGCAGGGATAATAGTCTCGGATCAATCATGGTCTGGTACAGCAATCTGCGTATTGCAGGGACAATAGTCTCGGATCAATCATGGTCTGGTACAGCAATCTGAGTATTGCAGGGATAATAGTCTTGGATCAATCATGGTCTGATACAGCAATCTGCGTATTGCTTGGACATTAGTCTCGGATCAATCATGGTCTGATACAGCAATCTGAGTATTGCAGGGAGTAATAATCTGTGTATTGCAGGGATAATAGTCCCGGATCAATCATGGTCTGATACAGCAATCTGAGTATTGCAGGGATAATAGTCTCGGATCAATCATGTTCTGATACAGCAATCTGAGTATTGCAGGGATAATAGTCTCGGATCAATCATGGTCTGGTACAGCAATCTGAGTATTGCAGGGAGTAATAATCTGAGCATTGCAGGGATAATAGTCTCGGATCAATCATGGTCTGGTACAGCAATCTGAGCATTGCAGGGATAATAGTCTCGGATCAATCATGGTCTGGTACAGCAATCTGAGTATTGCAGGGAGTTATAGTCTCGGATCAATCATGGTCTGGTACAGTAATCTGAGTATTGCAGGGAGTATTAATTTCGGATCAATCATGGTCTGGTACAGCAATCTGAGTATTGCAGGGAGTAACATTCTCTGATCAATCATGGTCTGGTACAGCAATCTGAGTATTGCAGGGAGTAATAGTCTCGGATCAACCATGGTCTGATACAGCAATCTGAGTATTGCAGAGAGTAATAGTCTCGGATCAATCATGGTCTGGTACAGCAATCCGAGTATTGCAGGGATAATAGTCTCGGATCAATTATGGTCTGATACAGCAATCTGAGTATTGCAGGGAGTAATAGTCTCGGATCAATGATGGTATGGTACAGCAATCTGAGTATTGCAGGGAGTAATAGTCTCGGATCAATCATGGTCTGGTACAGCAATCTGAATATTGCAGGGATAATAGTCTCGGATCAATGATGGTCTGGTACAGCAATCTGAGTATTGCAGGGAGTAATAGTCTCGGATCAATCATGGTCTGGTACAGCAATCTGAGTATTGCAGGGAGTAATAGTCTCCGATCAATCATGGTCTGGTACAGCAATCTGAGTATTGCAGGTGGTAATAGTCTCGGATCAATCATGGTCTGATACAGCAATCTGAGGATTGCAGGGAGTAATAGTCTCGGATCAATCATGGTCTGGTACAGCAATCTGAGTATTGCAGTGAGTAATAGTCTCGGATCAATCATGGTCTGATACAGCAATCTGAGTATTGCAGGGAGTAATAGTCTCGGATCAATCATGGTCTGGTACAGCAATCTGAGTATTGCAGGGATAATAGTCTCGGATCAATCATGGTCTGATACAGCATTCTGCGTATTGCAGGGACAATAGTGTCGGATCAATCATGGTCTGGTACAGCAATCCGAGTATTGCAGGGATAATAGTCTCGGATCAATCATGGTCTGATACAGCATTCTGCGTATTGCTTGGACATTTGTCTCGGATCAATGATGGTCTGATACAGCAATCAGAGTATTGCAGGGAGTAATAATCTGAGTATTGCAGGGATAATAGTCCCGGATCAATCATGGTCTGATACAGCAATCTGAGTATTGCAGGAATAATAGTCTCGGATCAATCATGGTCTGATACAGCAATCTGAGTATTGCAGGGATAAT
This sequence comes from Mobula birostris, assembly GCF_030028105.1. NCBI lineage: Eukaryota > Metazoa > Chordata > Chondrichthyes > Myliobatiformes > Myliobatidae > Mobula > Mobula birostris. The sequence continues at coordinate 91,994,243 of NC_092378.1, forward strand.
AGTCTCGGATCAATCATGGTCAGGTACAGCAATCTGAGTATTGCAGGGAGTAATAATCTGAGTATTGCAGGGATAATGGTCTCGGATCAATCATGGTCTGGTACAGCAATCTGCGTATTGCAGGGACAATAGTCTCGGATCAATCATGGTCTGGTACAGCAATCTGCGTATTGCAGGGACTATAGTCTCGGATCAATCATGGTCTGGAACAGCAATCTGAGTATTGCAGGGATAATAGTCTTGGATCAATCATGGTCTGATACAGCAATCTGCGTATTGCTTGGACATTAGTCTCGGATCAATCATGGTCTGATACAGCAATCTGAGAATTGCAGGGAGTAATAATCTGTGTATTGCAGGGATAAAAGTCCCGGATCAATCATGGTCTGATACAGCAATCTGAGTATTGCAGGGAGTAACATTCTCAGATCAATCATGGTCTGGTACAGCAATCTGAGTATTGCAGGGAGTAATAGTCTCGGATCAACCATGGTCTGATACAGCAATCTGAGTATTGCAGAGAGTAATAGTCTCGGATCAACCATGGTCTGATACAGCAATCTGAGTATTGCAGAGAGTAATAGTCTCGGATCAATCATGGTCTGGTACAGCAATCTGAGTATTGCAGGGAGTAATAATCTGAGTATTGCAGGGATAATAGTCCCGGATCAATCATGGTCTGATACAGCAATCCGAGTATTGCAGGGATAATAGTGTCGGATCAATTATGGTCTGATACAGCAATCTGAGTATTGCAGGGATAATAGTCTCGGATCAATCATGGTCTGGTACAGCAATCTGCGTATTGCAGGGACAATAGTCTCGGATCAATCATGGTCTGATACAGCAATCTGAGTATTGCAGGGAGTAATAGTATCGGATCAACCATGGTCTGATACAGCAATATGAGTATTGCAGGGAGTAATAGTCTCGGATCAATCATGGTCTGGTACAGCAATCTGAATATTGCAGGGAGTAAGAATCTGAGTATTGCAGTGATAATAGTCTCGGATCAATCATGGTGTGATACAGATATCTGCGTATTGAAGGGACAATACTCCCGGATCAATCATGGTCTGGTACAGCAATCTGAGTATTGCAGGGTGTAATAGTCTCGGATCAATCATGGGCTGGCACAGCAATCTGAGTATTGCAGGGATAATAGTCTCGGATCAATCATGGTCTGATACAGCAATCTGCGTATTGCTTGGACATTAGTCTCGGATCAATCATGGTCTGATACAGCAATCTGAGTATTGCAGGGAGTAATAATCTGAGTATTGCAAGGATAATAGTCCCGGATCAATCATGGTCTGATACAGCAATCTGAGTATTGCAGGGGTAATAGTCTCGGATCAATCATGGTCTGATACAGCAATCTGAGTATTGCAGGGATAATAGTCTCGGATTAATCATGGTCTGGTACAGCAATCTGAGTATTGCAGGGAGTAATAATCTGAGTATTGCAGGGATAATAGTCTCGGATCAATCATGGTCTGGTACAGCAATCTGAGCATTGTAGGGTTAATAGTCTCGGATCAATCATGGCCTGGTACAGCAATCTGCGTATTGCAGGGACAATAGTCTCGGATCAATCATGGTCTGGTACAGCAATCTGAGTATTGCAGGAATAATAGTCTTGGATCAATCATGGTCTGATACAGCAATCTGCGTATTGCTTGGACATTAGTCTCGGATCAATCATGGTCTGATACAGCAATCTGAGTATTGCAGGGAGTAATAATCTGTGTATTGCAGGGATAATAGTCCCGGATCAATCATGGTCTGATACAGCAATCTGTGTATTGCAGGGATAATAGTCTCGGATCAATCATGTTCTGATACAGCAATCTGAGTATTGCAGGGATAATAGTCTCGGATCAATCATGGTCTGGTACAGCAATCTGAGTATTGCAGGGAGTAATAATCTGAGTATTGCAAGGATAATAGTCTCGGATCAATCATGGTCTGGTACAGCAATCTGAGCATTGCAGGGATAATAGTCTCGGATCAATCATGGTCTGGTACAGCAATCTGAGTATTGCAGGGAGTTATAGTCTCGGATCAATCATGGTCTGGTACAGCAATCTGAGTATTGCAGGGAGTAACATTCTCAGATCAATCAAGGTCTGGTACAGCAATCTGAGTATTTCAGGGAGTAATAGTCTCGGATCAACCATGGTCTGATACAGCAATCTGAGTATTGCAGAGAGTAATAGTCTCGGATCAATCATGGTCTGGTACAGCAATCTGAGTATTGCAGGGAGTAATAATCTGAGTATTGCAGGGATAATAGTCCCGGATCAATCATGGTCTGATACAGCAATCCGAGTATTGCAGGGATAATAGTCTCGGATCAATTATGGTCTGATACAGCAATCTGAGTATTGCAGGGAGTAATAGTCTCGGATCAATGATGGTATGGTACAGCAATCTGAGTATTGCAGGGAGTAATAGTCTCGGATCAATCATGGTCTGGTACAGCAATCTGAATATTGCAGGGATAATAGTCTCGGATCAATGATGGTCTGGTACAGCAATCTGAGTATTGCAGGGAGTAATAGTCTCGGATCAATCATGGTCTGGTACAGCAATCTGAGTATTGCAGGGAGTAATAGTCTCCGATCAATCATGGTCTGGTACAGCAATCTGAGTATTGCAGGTGGTAATAGTCTCGGATCAATCATGGTCTGATACAGCAATCTGAGGATTGCAGGGAGTAATAGTCTCGGATCAATCATGGTCTGGTACAGCAATCTGAGTATTGCAGTGAGTAATAGTCTCGGATCAATCATGGTCTGATACAGCAATCTGAGTATTGCAGGGAGTAATAGTCTCGGATCAATCATGGTCTGGTACAGCAATCTGAGTATTGCAGGGATAATAGTCTCGGATCAATCATGGTCTGATACAGCATTCTGCGTATTGCAGGGACAATAGTGTCGGATCAATCATGGTCTGGTACAGCAATCCGAGTATTGCAGGGATAATAGTCTCGGATCAATCATGGTCTGATACAGCATTCTGCGTATTGCTTGGACATTTGTCTCGGATCAATGATGGTCTGATACAGCAATCAGAGTATTGCAGGGAGTAATAATCTGAGTATTGCAGGGATAATAGTCCCGGATCAATCATGGTCTGATACAGCAATCTGAGTATTGCAGGAATAATAGTCTCGGATCAATCATGGTCTGATACAGCAATCTGAGTATTGCAGGGATAATAGTCTCGGATCAATCATGGTCAGGTACAGCAATCTGAGTATTGCAGGGAGTAATAATCTGAGTATTGCAGGGATAATGGTCTCGGATCAATCATGGTCTGGTACAGCAATCTGCGTATTGCAGGGACAATAGTCTCGGATCAATCATGGTCTGGTACAGCAATCTGCGTATTGCAGGGACTATAGTCTCGGATCAATCATGGTCTGGAACAGCAATCTGAGTATTGCAGGGATAATAGTCTTGGATCAATCATGGTCTGATACAGCAATCTGCGTATTGCTTGGACATTAGTCTCGGATCAATCATGGTCTGATACAGCAATCTGAGAATTGCAGGGAGTAATAATCTGTGTATTGCAGGGATAAAAGTCCCGGATCAATCATGGTCTGATACAGCAATCTGAGTATTGCAGGGAGTAACATTCTCAGATCAATCATGGTCTGGTACAGCAATCTGAGTATTGCAGGGAGTAATAGTCTCGGATCAACCATGGTCTGATACAGCAATCTGAGTATTGCAGAGAGTAATAGTCTCGGATCAACCATGGTCTGATACAGCAATCTGAGTATTGCAGAGAGTAATAGTCTCGGATCAATCATGGTCTGGTACAGCAATCTGAGTATTGCAGGGAGTAATAATCTGAGTATTGCAGGGATAATAGTCCCGGATCAATCATGGTCTGATACAGCAATCCGAGTATTGCAGGGATAATAGTGTCGGATCAATTATGGTCTGATACAGCAATCTGAGTATTGCAGGGATAATAGTCTCGGATCAATCATGGTCTGGTACAGCAATCTGCGTATTGCAGGGACAATAGTCTCGGATCAATCATGGTCTGATACAGCAATCTGAGTATTGCAGGGAGTAATAGTATCGGATCAACCATGGTCTGATACAGCAATATGAGTATTGCAGGGAGTAATAGTCTCGGATCAATCATGGTCTGGTACAGCAATCTGAATATTGCAGGGAGTAAGAATCTGAGTATTGCAGTGATAATAGTCTCGGATCAATCATGGTGTGATACAGATATCTGCGTATTGAAGGGACAATACTCCCGGATCAATCATGGTCTGGTACAGCAATCTGAGTATTGCAGGGTGTAATAGTCTCGGATCAATCATGGGCTGGCACAGCAATCTGAGTATTGCAGGGATAATAGTCTCGGATCAATCATGGTCTGATACAGCAATCTGCGTATTGCTTGGACATTAGTCTCGGATCAATCATGGTCTGATACAGCAATCTGAGTATTGCAGGGAGTAATAATCTGAGTATTGCAAGGATAATAGTCCCGGATCAATCATGGTCTGATACAGCAATCTGAGTATTGCAGGGGTAATAGTCTCGGATCAATCATGGTCTGATACAGCAATCTGAGTATTGCAGGGATAATAGTCTCGGATTAATCATGGTCTGGTACAGCAATCTGAGTATTGCAGGGAGTAATAATCTGAGTATTGCAGGGATAATAGTCTCGGATCAATCATGGTCTGGTACAGCAATCTGAGCATTGTAGGGTTAATAGTCTCGGATCAATCATGGCCTGGTACAGCAATCTGCGTATTGCAGGGACAATAGTCTCGGATCAATCATGGTCTGGTACAGCAATCTGAGTATTGCAGGAATAATAGTCTTGGATCAATCATGGTCTGATACAGCAATCTGCGTATTGCTTGGACATTAGTCTCGGATCAATCATGGTCTGATACAGCAATCTGAGTATTGCAGGGAGTAATAATCTGTGTATTGCAGGGATAATAGTCCCGGATCAATCATGGTCTGATACAGCAATCTGTGTATTGCAGGGATAATAGTCTCGGATCAATCATGTTCTGATACAGCAATCTGAGTATTGCAGGGATAATAGTCTCGGATCAATCATGGTCTGGTACAGCAATCTGAGTATTGCAGGGAGTAATAATCTGAGTATTGCAAGGATAATAGTCTCGGATCAATCATGGTCTGGTACAGCAATCTGAGCATTGCAGGGATAATAGTCTCGGATCAATCATGGTCTGGTACAGCAATCTGAGTATTGCAGGGAGTTATAGTCTCGGATCAATCATGGTCTGGTACAGCAATCTGAGTATTGCAGGGAGTAACATTCTCAGATCAATCAAGGTCTGGTACAGCAATCTGAGTATTTCAGGGAGTAATAGTCTCGGATCAACCATGGTCTGATACAGCAATCTGAGTATTGCAGAGAGTAATAGTCTCGGATCAATCATGGTCTGGTACAGCAATCTGAGTATTGCAGGGAGTAATAATCCGACTATTGCAGGGATAATAGTCTCGGATCAATTATGGTCTGATACAGCAATCTGAGTATTGCAGGGAGTAATAGTCTCGGATCAATGATGGTATGGTACAGCAATCTGAGTATTGCAGGGAGTAATAGTCTCGGATCAATCATTGTCTGATACAGCAATCGGTGAATTGCAGGAAGTAATAGTCTCGGATCAATCATGGTCTGGTACAGCAATCTGAGTATTGCAGGGAGTAATAGTCTCGGATCAACCATGGTCTGATACAGCAATCTGAGTATTGCAGGGAGTAATAGTCTCGGATCAACAATGGTCTGATACAGCAATCTGAGGATTGCAGGGAGTAATAGTCTCGGATCAATCATGGTGTGGTACAGCAATCTGAGTATTGCAGGGAGTAATAGTCTCGGATCAATCATGGTCTGATACAGCAATCTGAGTATTGCAGGGAGTAATAGTCTCGGATCAATCATGGTCTGATACAGCAATCTGAGTATTGCAGGGAGTAATAATCTGAGTATTGCAGCGATAATAGTCCCGGATCAATCATGGTCTGATACAGCAATCTGTGTATTGCAGGGATAATAGTCTCGGATCAATCATGGTCTGGTACAGCAATCTGAGTATTGCAGGGAGTAATAGTCTCGGATCAATCATGGTCTGGTACACCAATCTGAGTATTGCAGGGAGTAAGAATCTGAGTATTGCAGTGATAATAGTCTCGGATCAATCATGGTGTGATCCAGCAATCTGCGTATTGAGGGGACAATACTCCACGATCAATCATGGTCTCGTACAGCAATCTGAGTATTGCAGGGACAATACTTTCTGATCAATCATGGTCTGGTACAGCAATCTGAGTATTGCAGGGAGTAATAGTCTCGGATCAACCATGGTCTGATACAGCAATCTGAGTATTGCAGGGAGTAATAATCTGAGTATTGCAGCGATAATAGTCCCGGATCAATCATTGTCTGATACAGCAATCTGAGTATTGCATGGATAATAGTCTCGGATCAATCATGGTCTCGTACAGCAATCTGAGTATTGCAGGGACAATACTTTCTGATCAATCATGGTCTGGTACAGCAATCTGAGTATTGCAGCGAGTAATAGTCTCGGATCAACCATGGTCTGATACAGCAATATGAGTATTGCAGGGAGTAATAGTCTCGGATCAATCATGGTCTGGTACAGCAATCTGAATATTGCAGGGAGTAAGAATCTGAGTATTGCAGTGATAATAGTCTCGGATCAATCATGGTGTGATACAGCAATCTGCGTATTGAAGGGACAATACTCCCGGATCAATCATGGTCTGGTACAGCAATCTGAGTATTGCAGGGTGTAATAGTCTCGGATCAATCATGGGCTGGCACAGCAATCTGAGTATTGCAGGGATAATAGTCTCGGATCAATCATGGTCTGATACTGCAATCTGCGTATTGCTTGGACATTAGTCTCGGATCAATCATGGTCTGATACAGCAATCTGAGTATTGCAGGGAGTAATAATCTGAGTATTGCAAGGATAATAGTCCCGGATCAATCATGGTCTGATACAGCAATCTGAGTATTGCAGGGGTAATAGTCTCGGATCAATCATGGTCTGATACAGCAATCTGAGTATTGCAGGGATAATAGTCTCGGATTAATCATGGTCTGGTACAGCAATCTGAGTATTGCAGGGAGTAATAATCTGAGTATTGCAGGGATAATAGTCTCGGATCAATCATGGTCTGGTACAGCAATCTGAGCATTGTAGGGTTAATAGTCTCGGATCAATCATGGTCTGGTACAGCAATCTGCGTATTGCAGGGACAATAGTCTCGGATCAATCATGGTCTGGTACAGCAATCTGAGTATTGCAGGGATAATAGTCTTGGATCAATCATGGTCTGATACAGCAATCTGCGTATTGCTTGGACATTAGTCTCGGATCAATCATGGTCTGATACAGCAATCTGAGTATTGCAGGGAGTAATAATCTGTGTATTGCAGGGATAATAGTCCCGGATCAATCATGGTCTGATACAGCAATCTGAGTATTGCAGGGATAATAGTCTCGGATCAATCATGTTCTGATACAGCAATCTGAGTATTGCAGGGATAATAGTCTCGGATCAATCATGGTCTGGTACAGCAATCTGAGTATTGCAGGGAGTAATAATCTGAGTATTGCAAGGATAATAGTCTCGGATCAATCATGGTCTGGTACAGCAATCTGAGCATTGCAGGGATAATAGTCTCGGATCAATCATGGTCTGGTACAGCAATCTGAGTATTGCAGGGAGTTATAGTCTCGGATCAATCATGGTCTGGTACAGCAATCTGAGTATTGCAGGGAGTATTAGTTTCGGATCAATCATGGTCTGGTACAGCAATCTGAGTATTGCAGGGAGTAACATTCTCAGATCAATCATGGTCTGGTACAGCAATCTGAGTATTTCAGGGAGTAATAGTCTCGGATCAACCATGGTCTGATACAGCAATCTGAGTATTGCAGAGAGTAATAGTCTCGGATCAATCATGGTCTGGTACAGCAATCTGAGTATTGCAGGGAGTAATAATCTGAGTATTGCAGGGATAATAGTCCCGGATCAATCATGGTCTGATACAGCAATCCGAGTATTGCAGGGATAATAGTCTCGGATCAATTATGGTCTGATACAGCAATCTGAGTATTGCAATGAGTAATAGTCTCGGATCAATGATGGTATGGTACAGCAATCTGAGTATTGCAGGGAGTAATAGTCTCGGATCAATCATTGTCTGATACAGCAATCGGTGTATTGCAGGAAGTAATAGTCTCGGATCAATCATGGTCTGGTACAGCAATCTGAGTATTGCAGGGAGTAATAGTCTCGGATCAACCATGGTCTGATACAGCAATCTGAGTATTGCAGGGAGTAATAGTCTCGGATCAACAATGGTCTGATACAGCAATCTGAGGATTGCAGGGAGTAATAGTCTCGGATCAATCATGGTGTGGTACAGCAATCTGAGTATTGCAGGGAGTAATAGTCTCGGATCAATCATGGTCTGATACAGCAATCTGAGTATTGCAGAGAGTAATAGTCTCGGATCAATCATGGTCTGATACAGCAATCTGAGTATTGCAGGGAGTAATAATCTGAGTATTGCAGCGATAATAGTCCCGGATCAATCATGGTCTGATACAGCAATCTGCGTATTGCAGGGATAATAGTCTCGGATCAATCATGGTCTGGTACAGCAATCTGAGTATTGCAGGGAGTAATAGTCTCGGATCAATCATGGTCTGGTACACCAATCTGAGTATTGCAGGGAGTAAGAATCTGAGTATTGCAGTGATAATAGTCTCGGATCAATCATGGTGTGATCCAGCAATCTGCGTATTGAGGAGACAATACTCCACGATCAATCATGGTCTCGTACAGCAATCTGAGTATTGCAGGGACAATACTTTCTGATCAATCATGGTCTGGTACAGCAATCTGAGTATTGCAGGGAGTAATAGTCTCGGATCAACCATGGTCTGATACAGCAATATGAGTATTGCAGGGAGTAATAGTCTCGGATCAATCATGGTCTGGTACAGCAATCTGAGTATTGCAGGGAGTAAGAATCTGAGTATTGCAGTGATAATAGTCTCGGATCAATCACGGTGTGATACAGCAATCTGCGTATTGAAGGGACAATACTCCCGGATCAATCATGGTCTGGTACAGCAATCTGAGTATTGCAGCGTGTAATAGTCTCGGATCAATCATGGGCTGGCACAGCAATCTGAGTATTGCAGGGATAATAGTCTCGGATCAATCATGGTCTGATACAGCAATCTGCGTATTGCTTGGACATTAGTCTCGGATCAATCATGGTCTGATACAGCAATCTGAGTATTGCAGGGAGTAATAATCTGAGTATTGCAGGGATAATAGTCCCGGATCAATCATGCTCTGATATAGCAATCTGAGTATTGCAGGGGTAATAGTCTCGGATCAATCATGGTCTGATACAGCAATCTGAGTATTGCAGGGATAATAGTCTCGGATTAATCATGGTCAGGTACAGCAATCTGAGTATTGCAGGGAGTAATAATCTGAGTATTGCAGGGATAATAGTCTCGGATCAATCATGGTCTGGTACAGCAATCTGAGCATTGTAGGGTTAATAGTCTCGGATCAATCATGGTCTGGTACAGCAATCTGCGTATTGCAGGGACAATAGTCTCGGATCAATCATGGTCTGGAACAGCAATCTGAGTATTGCAGGGATAATAGTCTTGGATCAATCATGCTCTGATACATCAATCTGCGTATTGCGTGGACATTAGTCTCGGATGAATCATGGTCTGATACAGCAATCTGAGTATTGCAGGGAGTAATAATCTGTGTATTGCAGGGATAATAGTCCCGGATCAATCATGGTCTGATACAGCAATCTGAGTATTGCAGGGAGTAACATTCACAGATCAATCATGGTCTGGTACAGCAATCTGAGTATTGCAGGGAGTAATAGTCTCGGATCAACCATGGTCTGATACAGCAATCTGAGTATTGCAGAGGGTAATAGTCTCGGATCAACCATGGTCTGATACAGCAATCTGAGTATTGCAAAGAGTAATAGTCTCGGATCTATCATGGTCTGGTACAGCAATCTGAGTATTGCAGGGAGTAATAATCTGAGTATTGCAGGGATAATAGTCCCGGATCAATCATGGTCTGATACAGCAATCCGAGTATTGCAGGGATAATAGTCTCGGATCAATTATGGTCTGATACAGCAATCTGAGCATTGCAGGGAGTAATAGTCTCGGATGAATGATGGTATGGTACAGCAATCTGAGTATTGCAGGGAGTAATAGTCTCGGATCAATCATTGTCTGATACAGCAATCGGTGTATTGCAGGAAGTAATAGTCTCGGATCAATCATGGTCTGGTACAGCAATCTGAGTATTGCAGGGAGTAATAGTCTCGGATCAACCATGGTCTGATACAGCAATCTGAGTATTGCAGGGAGTAATAGTCTCGGATCAACAATGGTCTGATACAGCAATCTGAGGATTGCAGGGAGTAATAGTCTCGGATCAATCATGGTGTGGTACAGCAATCTGAGTATTGCAGGGAGTAATAGTCTCGGATCAATCATGGTCTGATACAGCAATCTGCGTATTGCAGGGACAATAGTCTCGGATCAATCATGGTCTGATACAGCAATCTGAGTATTGCAGGGATAATAGTCTCGGATCAATCATGGTCTGATACAGCAATCTGCGTATTGCAGGGACAATAGTCTCGGATCAATCATGGTCTGATACAGCAATCTGAGTATTGCAGGGAGTAATAATCTGAGTATTGCAGCGATAATAGTCCCGGATCAATCATGGTCTGATACAGCAATCTGCGTATTGCAGGGATAATAGTCTCGGATCAATCATGGTTTGGTACAGCAATCTGAGTATTGCAGGGAGTAATAGTCTCGGATCAATCATGGTCTGGTACACCAATCTGAGTATTGCAGGGAGTAAGAATCTGAGTATTGCAGTGATAATAGTCTCGGATCAATCATGGTGTGATCCAGCAATCTGCGTATTGAGGGGACAATACTCCAGGATCAATCATGGTCTCGTACAGCAATCTGAGTATTGCAGGGACAATACTTTCTGATCAATCATGGTCTGGTACAGCAATCTGAGTATTGCAGCGAGTAATAGTCTCGGATCAACCATGGTCTGATACAGCAATATGAGTATTGCAGGGAGTAATAGTCTCGGATCAATCATGGTCTGGTACAGCAATCTGAGTATTGCAGGGAGTAAGAATCTGAGTATTGCAGTGATAATAGTCTCGGATCAATCATGGTGTGATACAGCAATCTGCGTATTGAAGGGACAATACTCCCGGATCAATCATGGGCTGGCACAGCAATCTGAGTATTGCAGGGATAATAGTCTCGGATCAATCATGGTCTGATACAGCAATCTGCGTATTGCTTGGACATTAGTCTCGGATCAATCATGGTCTGATACAGCAATCTGAGTATTGCAGGGAGTAATAATCTGAGTATTGCAGGGATAATAGTCCCGGATCAATCATGGTCTGATACAGCAATCTGAGTATTGCAGGGGTAATAGTCTCGGATCAATCATGGTCTGATACAGCAATCTGAGTATTGCAGGGATAATAGTCTCGGATTAATCATGGTCTGGTACAGCAATCTGAGTATTGCAGGGAGTAATAATCTGAGTATTGCAGGGATAATAGTCTCGGATCAATCATGGTCTGGTACAGCAATCTGAGCATTGTAAGGTTAATAGTCTCGGATCAATCATGGTCTGGTACAGCAATCTGCGTATTGCAGGGACAATAGTCTCGGATCAATCATGGTCTGGTACAGCAATCTGAGTATTGCAGGGATAATAGTCTTGGATCAATCATGGTCTGATACAGCAATCTGCGTATTGCTTGGACATTAGTCTCGGATCAATCATGGTCTGATACAGCAATCTGAGTATTGCAGGGAGTAATAATCTGTGTATTGCAGGGATAATAGTCCCGGATCAATCATGGTCTGATACAGCAATCTGAGTATTGCAGGGATAATAGTCTCGGATCAATCATGTTCTGATACAGCAATCTGAGTATTGCAGGGATAATAGTCTCGGATCAATCATGGTCTGGTACAGCAATCTGAGTATTGCAGGGAGTAATAATCTGAGTATTGCAGGGATAATAGTCTCGGATCAATCATGGTCTGATACAGCAATCTGAGTATTGCAGGGAGTAACATTCACAGATCAATCATGGTCTGGTACAGCAATCTGAGTATTGCAGTGAGTAATAGTCTCGGATCAACCATGGTCTGATACAGTAATCTGAGTATTGCAGAGAGTAATAGTCTCGGATCAACCATGGTCTGATACAGCAATCTGAGTATTGCAAAGAGTAATAGTCTCGGATCTATCATGGTCTGGTACAGCAATCTGAGTATTGCAGGGAGTAATAATCTGAGTATTGCAGGGATAATAGTCCCGGATCAATCATGGTCTGATACAGCAATCCGAGTATTGCAGGGATAATAGTCTCGGATCAATTATGGTCTGATACAGCAATCTGAGTATTGCAGGGAGTAATAGTCTCGGATCAATGATGGTATGGTACAGCAATCTGAGTATTGCAGGGAGTAATAGTCTCGGATCAATCATTGTCTGATACAGCAATCGGTGTATTGCAGGAAGTAATAGTCTCGGATCAATCATGGTCTGGTACAGCAATCTGAGTATTGCAGGGAGTAATAGTCTCGGATCAACCATGGTCTGATACAGCAATCTGAGTATTGCAGGGAGTAATAGTCTCGGATCAACAATGGTCTGATACAGCAATCTGAGGATTGCAGGGAGTAATAGTCTCGGATCAATCATGGTGTGGTACAGCAATCTGAGTATTGCAGGGAGTAATAGTCTCGGATCAATCATGGTCTGATACAGCAATCTGAGTATTGCAGGGAGTAATAGTCTCGGATCAATCATGGTCTGATACAGCAATCTGCGTATTGCAGGGACAATAGTCTCGGATCAATCATGGTCTGATACAGCAATCTGAGTATTGCAGGGATAACAGTCTCGGGTCAATCATGGTCTGATACAGCAATCTGCGTATTGTAGGGACAATGGTCTCGGATCAATCATGGTCTGATACAGCAATCTGAGTATTGCAGGGAGTAATAATCTGAGTATTGCAGCGATAATAGTCCCGGATCAATCATGGTCTGATACAGCAATCTGCGTATTGCAGGGATAATAGTCTCGGATCAATCATGGTTTGGTACAGCAATCTGAGTATTGCAGGGAGTAATAGTCTCGGATCAATCATGGTCTGGTACACCAATCTGAGTATTGCAGGGAGTAAGAATCTGAGTATTGCAGTGATAATAGTCTCGGATCAATCATGGTGTGATCCAGCAATCTGCGTATTGAGGGGACAATACTCCAGGATCAATCATGGTCTCGTACAGCAATCTGAGTATTGCAGGGACAATACTTTCTGATCAATCATGGTCTGGTACAGCAATCTGAGTATTGCAGCGAGTAATAGTCTCGGATCAACCATGGTCTGATACAGCAATATGAGTATTGCAGGGAGTAATAGTCTCGGATCAATCATGGTCTGGTACAGCAATCTGAGTATTGCAGGGAGTAAGAATCTGAGTATTGCAGTGATAATAGTCTCGGATCAATCACGGTGTGATACAGCAATCTGCGTATTGAAGGGACAATACTCCCGGATCAATCATGGGCTGGCACAGCAATCTGAGTATTGCAGGGATAATAGTCTCGGATCAATCATGGTCTGATACAGCAATCTGCGTATTGCTTGGACATTAGTCTCGGATCAATCATGGTCTGATACAGCAATCTCAGTATTGCAGGGAGTAATAATCTGAGTATTGCAGGGATAATAGTCCCGGATCAATCATGGTCTGATACAGCAATCTGAGTATTGCAGGGGTAATAGTCTCGGATCAATCATGGTCTGATACAGCAATCTGAGTATTGCAGGGATAATAGTCTCGGATTAATCATGGTCTGGTACAGCAATCTGAGTATTGCAGGGAGTAATAATCTGAGTATTGCAGGGATAATAGTCTCGGATCAATCATGGTCTGGTACAGCAATCTGAGCATTGTAAGGTTAATAGTCTCGGATCAATCATGGTCTGGTACAGCAATCTGCGTATTGCAGGGACAATAGTCTCGGATCAATCATGGTCTGGTACAGCAATCTGAGTATTGCAGGGATAATAGTCTTGGATCAATCATGGTCTGATACAGCAATCTGCGTATTGCTTGGACATTAGTCTCGGATCAATCATGGTCTGATACAGCAATCTGAGTATTGCAGGGAGTAGGAATCTGAGTATTGCAGTGATAATAGTCTCGGATCAATCACGGTGTGATACAGCAATCTGCGTATTGAAGGGACAATACTCCCGGATCAATCATGGGCTGGCACAGCAATCTGAGTATTGCAGGGATAATAGTCTCGGATCAATCATGGTCTGATACAGCAATCTGCGTATTGCTTGGACATTAGTCTCGGATCAATCATGGTCTGATACAGCAATCTGAGTATTGCAGGGAGTAATAATCTGAGTATTGCAGGGATAATAGTCCCGGATCAATCATGGTCTGATACAGCAATCTGAGTATTGCAGGGGTAATAGTCTCGGATCAATCATGGTCTGATACAGCAATCTGAGTATTGCAGGGATAATAGTCTCGGATTAATCATGGTCTGGTACAGCAATCTGAGTATTGCAGGGAGTAATAATCTGAGTATTGCAGGGATAATAGTCTCGGATCAATCATGGTCTGGTACAGCAATCTGAGCATTGTAAGGTTAATAGTCCCGGATCAATCATGGTCTGATACAGCAATCTGAGTATTGCAGGGATAATAGTCTTGGATCAATCATGGTCTGATACAGCAATCTGCGTATTGCTTGGACATTAGTCTCGGATCAATCATGGTCTGGTACAGCAATCTGAGTATTGCAGGGAGTAATAATCTGAGTATTGCAGGGATAATAGTCTCGGATCAATCATGGTCTGGTACAGCAATCTGAGCATTGCAGGGATAATAGTCTCGGATCAATCATGGTCTGGTACAGCAATCTGAGTATTGCAGGGAGTTATAGTCTCGGATCAATCATGGTCTGGTACAGTAATCTGAGTATTGCAGGGAGTATTAGTTTCGGATCAATCATGGTCTGGTACAGCAATCTGAGTATTGCAGGGAGTAACATTCTCAGATCAATCATGGTCTGGTACAGCAATCTGAGTATTGCAGGGAGTAATAGTCTCGGATCAACCATGGTCTGATACAGCAATCTGAGTATTGCAGAGAGTAATAGTCTCGGATCAATCATGGTCTGGTACAGCAATCTGAGTATTGCAGGGAGTAATAATCTGAGTATTGCAGGGATAATAGTCCCGGATCAATCATGGTCTGATACAGCAATCCGAGTATTGCAGGGATAATAGTCTCGGATCAATTATGGTCTGATACAGCAATCTGAGAATTGCAGGGAGTAATAGTCTCGGATCAATGATGGTATGGAACAGCAATCTGAGTATTGCAGGGAGTAATAGTCTCGGATCAATCATGGTCTGGTACAGCAATCTGAATATTGCAGGGATAATAGTCTCGAATCAATCATGGTCTGATACAGCAATCTGCGCATTGCAGGGACAATAGTCTCGGATCAATGATGGTCTGGTACAGCAATCTGAGTATTGCAGGGAGTAATAGTCTCGGATCAATCATGGTCTGGTACAGCAATCTGAGTATTGCAGGGAGTAATAGTCTCGGATCAATCATGGTCTGGTACAGCAATCTGAGTATTGCAGGTGGTAATAGTCTCGGATCAATCATGGTCTGATACAGCAATCTGAGTATTGCAGGGATAATAGTCTCGGATCAGTCATGGTCTGATACAGCATTCTGCGTATTGCAGGGACAATAGTCTCGGATCAATCATGGTCTGGTACAGCAATCCGAGTATTGCAGGGATAATAGTCTCGGATCAATCATGGTCTGATACAGCATTCTGCGTATTGCTTGGACATTAGTCTCGGATCAATCATGGTCTGATACAGCAATCAGAGTATTGCAGGGAGTAATAATCTGAGTATTGCAGGGATAATAGTCCCGGATCAATCATGGTCTAATACAGCGATCTGAGTATTGCAGGAATAATAGTCTCGGATCAATTATGGTCTGATACAGCAATCTGAGTATTGCAGGGATAATAGTCTCGGATCAATCATGGTCTGGTACAGCAATCCGAGTATTGCAGGGATAATAGTCTCGGATCAATCATGGTCTGATACAGCTTTCTGCGTATTGCTTGGACATTAGTCTCGGATCAATCATGTTCTGATACAGCAATCAGAGTATTGCAGGGAGTAATAATCTGAGTATTGCAGGGATAATAGTCCCGGATCAATCATGGTCTGATACAGCAATCTGAGTATTGCAGGAATAATAGTCTCGGATCAATCATGGTCTGGTACAGCAATCCGAGTATTGCAGGGATAATAGTCTCGGATCAATCATGGTCTGATACTGCGTTCTGCGTATTGCTTGGACATTAGTCTCGGATCAATCATGGTCTGATACAGCAATCAGAGTATTGCAGGGAGTAATAATCTGAGTATTGCAGGGATAATAGTCTCGGATCAATCATGGTCTGGTACAGCAATCTGAGTATTGCAGGGAGTAATAATCTGAGTATTGCAGGGATAATGGTCTCGGATCAATCATGGTCTGGTACAGCAATCTGCGTATTGCAGGGACAATAGTCTCGGATCAGTCATGGTCTGGTACAGCAATCTGAGTATTGCAGGGATAATAGTCTTGGATCAATCATGGTCTGATACAGCAATCTGCGTATTGCTTGGACATTAGTCTCGGATCAATCATGGTCTGATACAGCAATCTGAGTATTGCAGGGAGTAATAATCTGTGTATTGCAGTGATAATAGTCCCGGATCAATCATGGTCTGATACAGCAATCTGAGTATTGCAGGGATAATAGTCTCGGATCAATCATGTTCTGATACAGCAATCTGAGTATTGCAGGGATAATAGTCTCGGATCAATCATGGTCTGGTACAGCAATCTGAGTATTGCAGGGAGTAATAATCTGAGTATTGCAGGGATAATAGTCTCGGATCAATCATGGTCTGGTACAGCAATCTGAGCATTGCAGGGATAATAGTCTCGGATCAATCATGGTCTGGTACAGCAATCTGAGTATTGCAGGGAGTTAGAGTCTCGGATCAATCATGGTCTGGTACAGTAATCTGAGTATTGCAGGGAGTATTAGTTTCGGATCAATCATGGTCTGGTACAGCAATCTGAGTATTGCAGGGAGTAACATTCTCAGATCAATCATGGTCTGGTACAGCAATCTGAGTATTGCAGGGAGTAATAGTCTCGGATCAACCATGGTCTGATACAGCAATCTGAGTATTGCAGAGAGTAATAGTCTCGGATCAATCATGGTCTGGTACAGCAATCTGAGTATTGCAGGGAGTAATAATCTGAGTATTGCAGGGATAATAGTCCCGGATCAATCATGGTCTGATACAGCAATCCGAGTATTGCAGGGAGTAATAGTCTCGGATCAACCATGGTCTGATACAGCAATCTGAGTATTGCAGAGAGAAATAGTCCCGGATCATTCATGGTCTGATACAGCAATCCGAGTATTGCAGGGAGTAATAGTCTCGGATCAACCATGGTCTGATACAGCAATCTGAGTATTGCAGAGAGAAATAGTCCCGGATCAATCATGGTCTGATACAGCAATCCGAGTATTGCAGGGAGTAATAGTCTCGGATCAATGATGGTATGGAACAGCAATCTGAGTATTGCAGGGAGTAATAGTCTCGGATCAATCATGGTCTGGTACAGCAATCTGAGTATTGCAGCGAGTTATAGTCTCGGATCAATCATGGTCTGGTACAGCAATCTGAGTATTGCAGGGAGTATTAGTTTCGGATCAATCATGGTCTGGTACAGCAATCTGAGTATTGCAGGGAGTAACATTCTCAGAACAATCATGGTCTGGTACAGCAATCTGAGTATTGCAGGGAGTAATAGTCTCGGATCAACCATGGTCTGATACAGCATTCTGCGTATTGCTTGGACATTAGTCTCGGATCAATCATGGTCTGATACAGCAATCTGAGTATTGCAGGGAGTAATAATCTGTGTATTGCAGGGATAATAGTCCCGGATCAATCATGGTCTGATACAGCAATCTGAGTATTGCAGGGATAATAGTCTCGGATCAATCATGATCTGATACAGCAATCTGAGTATTGCAGGGATAATAGTCTCGGATCAATCATGGTCTGGTACAGCAATCTGAGAATTGCAGGGATAATAGTCTTGGATCAATCATGGTCAGATACAGCATTCTGCGTATTGCTTGGACATTAGTCTCGGATCAATCATGGTCTGATACAGCAATCTGAGTATTGCAGGGAGTAATAATCTGTGTATTGCAGGGATAATAGTCCCGGATCAATCATGGTCTGATACAGCAATCTGAGTATTGCAGGGATAATAGTCTCGGATCAATCATGATCTGATACAGCAATCTGAGTATTGCAGTGATAATAGTCTCGGATCAATCATGGTCTGGTACAGCAATCTGAGTATTGCAGGGAGTATTAGTTTCGGATCAATCATGGTCTGGTACAGCAATCTGAGTATTGCAGGGAGTAACATTCTCAGAACAATCATGGTCTGGTACAGCAATCTGAGTATTGCAGGGAGTAATAGTCTCGGATCAACCATGGTCTGATACAGCATTCTGCGTATTGCTTGGACATTAGTCTCGGATCAATCATGGTCTGATACAGCAATCTGAGTATTGCAGGGAGTAATAATCTGTGTATTGCAGGGATAATAGTCCCGGATCAATCATGGTCTGATACAGCAATCTGAGTATTGCAGGGATCATAGTCTCGGATCAATCATGATCTGATACAGCAATCTGAGTATTGCAGGGATAATAGTCTCGGATCAATCATGGTCTGGTACAGCAATGTGAGTATTGCAGGGAGTAATAATCTTAGTATTGCAGGGATAATAGTCTCGGATCAATCATGGTCTGGTACAGCAATCTGAGTATTGCAGGGAGTTATAGTCTCGAATCAATCATGGTCTGGTGCAGCAATCTGAGTATTGCAGGGAGTATTAGTTTCGGATCAATCATGGTCTGGTACAGCAATCTGAGTATTGCAGGGAGTATTAGTTTCTGATCAATCATGGTCTGATACAGCAATCCGAGTATTGCAGGGATAATAGTCTCGGATCAATCATGGTCTGATACAGCAATCTGAGTATTGCAGAGAGTAATAGTCTCGGATCAATCATGGTCTGGTCCAGCAATCTGAGTATTGCAGGGAGTAATAGTCTCGGATCAACGATGGTCTGATACAGCAATCTGAGTATTGCAGGGAGTAATAATCTGAGTATTGCAGGGATAATAGTCACGGATCAATCATGGTCTGATACAGCAATCTGAGTATTGCAGGGATAATAGTCTCGGTTCAATCATGGTCTGGTACAGCAATCTGAGTATTGCAGGGGGTAATAGTCTCTAATCAATCATGGTCTGCAACAGCAATCTGAGGATTGCAGGGATAATAGTCTCGGATCAATCATGGTCTGGTACAGCAATCGGAGTATTGCAGGGAGTAATAGTCTCGGATCAATCATGGTCTGATACAGCAATCTGAGGGTTGCAGTGATTAATAATCTGAGTATTGCAGGGATAATAGTCTCGGATCAATCATGGTCTGATGCAGCAATCTGAGTATTGCAAGGATAATAGTCTCGGATCAATCATGGTCAGGTACAGCAATCTGATTATTGCAGGGAGTAATAGTCTCGGATCAATAATGGTCTGGTACAGCAATCTGGGTATTGTAGGAAGTAATAGTCTCGGATAAATCATGGTCTGATACAGCAATCTCAGTATTGCATGGAGTAATAGTCTCGGATTAATCATGCTCTGGTACAGCAATCTGAGTACTGCAGGGAGTAATAATCTGAGTATTGCAGGGATAATAGTCTCGGATCAATTATGGTCTGATACAGCAATCTGAGTATTGCTGGGTGTAATAGTCTCGGATCAATGATGGTATGGTACAGCAATCTGAGTATTGCAGGGAGTAATAGTCTCGGATCAATCATGGGCTGATACAGCATTCTGAGTATTGCAGGGAGTAATACTCTCGGATCAACCATGGTCTGATACAGCAATCTGAGTATTGCTGGGAGTAATAGTCTCGGATCAATTATGGTCTGATACAGCAATCTGAGGGTTGCAGGGATTAATAATCTGAGCATGGCAGGGATAATAGTCTCGGATCAATCATGGTCTGATACACAATCTGAGTATTGCAGGGATAATAGTCTCGGATGAATCATGGTCAGGTACAGCAATCTGAGTATTGCAAGGAGTAATAGTCTCGGATCAATAATGGTCTGGTGCAGCAATCTGGGTATTGTAGGGAGTAATAGTCTCGGATAAATCATGGTCTGATACAGCAATCTCAGTATTCCATGGAGTAATAGTCTCCGATTAATCATGGTCTGGTACAGTAATCTGAGTATTGCAGGGAGTAATAATCTGAGTTTTGCAGGGATAATAGTCTCGGATCAATTATGGTCTGATACAGCAATCTGAGTATTGCAGGGAGTAATAATCTGAGTTTTGCAGGGATAATAGTCTCGGATCAATTATGGTCTGATACAGCAATCTGAGTATTGCAGGGAGTAATAGTCTCGGATCAATAATGGTATGGTACAGCAATCTGAGTATTGCAGGGAGTAATAGTCTCGGATCAATCATGGTCTGGTACAGCAAGCTGAATATTGCAGGGATAATAGTCTCGGATCAATCATGGTCTGATAGAGCAATCTGCGCATTGCAGGGACAATAGTCTCGGATCAATGATGGTCTGGTACAGCAATCTGAGTATTGAAGGGAGTAATAGTCTTGGATCAATCATGGTCTGATACAGCATTCTGCGTATTGCTTGGACATTAGTCTCGGATCAATCATGGTCTGATACAGCAATCTGAGTATTGCAGGGATAATAGTCTCGGATCAATCATGATCTGATACAGCAATCTGAGTATTGCAGGGATAATAGTCTCGGATCAATCATGGTCTGGTACAGCAATCTGAGTATTGCAGGGAGTAATAATCTGAGTATTGCAGGGATAATAGTCTCGGATCAATCATGGTCTGGTACAGGAATCTGAGTATTGCAGGGAGTTATAGTCTCGGATCAATCATGGTCTGGTACAGCAATCTGAGTATTGCAGGGAGTATTAGTTTCGGATCAATCATGGTCTGGTACAGCAATCTGAGTATTGCAGGGAGTAATAGTCTCGGATCAACCATGGTCTGATACAGCATTCTGCGTATTGCTTGGACATTAGTCTCGGATCAATCATGGTCTGATACAGCAATCTGAGTATTGCAGGGAGTAATAATCTGTGTATTGCAGGGATAATAGTCCCGGATCAATCATGGTCTGATACAGCAATCTGAGTATTGCAGGGATAATAGTCTCGGATCAATCATGATCTGATACAGCAATCTGAGTATTGCAGGGATAATAGTCTCGGATCAATCATGGTCTGGTACAGCAATCTGAGTATTGCAGGGAGTAATAATCTGAGTATTGCAGGGATAATAGTCTCGGATCAATCATGGTCTGGTACAGCAATCTGAGTATTGCAGGGAGTTATAGTCTCGGATCAATCATGGTCTGGTACAGCAATCTGAGTATTGCAGGGAGTATTAGTTTCGGATGAATCATGGTCTGGTACAGCAATCTGAGTATTGCAGGGAGTAACATTCTCAGAACAATCATGGTCTGGTACAGCAATCTGAGTATTGCAGGGAGTAATAGTCTCGGATCAACCATGGTCTGATACAGCAATCTGAGTATTGCAGAGAGTAATAGTTTCGGATCAATCATGGTCTGGTACAGCAATCTGAGTATTCCAGGGAGTAACAATCTGAGTATTGCAGGGATAATAGTCCCGGATCAATCATGGTCTGATACAGCAATCCGAGTATTGCAGGGATAACAGTCTCGGATCAATCATGGTCTGATACAGCAATCTGAGTATTGCAGAGAGTAATAGTCTCGGATCAATCATGGTCTGGTACAGCAATCTGAGTATTGCAGGGAGTAATAGTCTCGGATCAACGATGGTCTGATACAGCAATCTGAGTATTGCAGGGAGTAATAATCTGAGTATTGCAGGGATAATAGTCTCGGATCAATCATGGTCTGATACAGCAATCTGAGTATTGCAGGGATAATAGTCTCGGATCAATCATGGTCTGGTACAGCAATCTGAGTATTGTAGGGAGTAATAATCTGAGTATTGCAGGGATAATAGTCTCGGATCAATCATGGTCTGGTACAGCAATCTGAGCATTGTAGGGATAATAGTCTCGGATCAATCATGGTCTGGTACAGCAATCTGCGTATTGCAGGGACAATAGTCTCGGATCAATCATGGTCTGGTACAGCAATCTGAGAATTGCAGGGATAATAGTCTTGGATCAATCATGGTCTGATACAGCAATCTGAGTATTGCAGGGAGTAATAGTCTCGGATCAACCATGGTCTGATACAGCATTCTGCGTATTGCTTGGACATTAGTCTCGGATCAATCATGGTCTGATACAGCAATCTGAGTATTGCAGGGAGTAATAATCTGTGTATTGCAGGGATAATAGTCCCGGATCAATCATGGTCTGATACAGCAATCTGAGTATTGCAGGGATAATAGTCTCGGATCAATCATGATCTGATACAGCAATCTGAGTATTGCAGGGATAATAGTCTCGGATCAATCATGGTCTGGTACAGCAATCTGAGTATTGCAGGGAGTAATAATCTGAGTATTGCAGGGATAATAGTCTCGGATCAATCATGGTCTGGTACAGCAATCTGAGTATTGCAGGGAGTTATAGTCTCGGATCAATCATGGTCTGGAACAGCAATCTGAGTATTGCAGGGAGTATTAGTTTCGGATGAATCATGGTCTGGTACAGCAATCTGAGTATTGCAGGGAGTAACATTCTCAGAACAATCATGGTCTGGTACAGCAATCTGAGTATTGCAGGGAGTAATAGTCTCGGATCAACCATGGTCTGATACAGCAATCTGAGTATTGCAGAGAGTAATAGTCTCGGATCAATCATGGTCTGGTACAGCAATCTGAGTATTCCAGGGAGTAACAATCTGAGTATTGCAGGGATAATAGTCCCGGAACAATCATGGTCTGATACAGCAATCCGAGTATTGCAGGGATAACAGTCTCGGATCAATCATGGTCTGATACAGCAATCTGAGTATTGCAGAGAGTAATAGTCTCGGATCAATCATGGTCTGGTACAGCAATCTGAGTATTGCAGGGAGTAATAGTCTCGGATCAACGATGGTCTGATACAGCAATCTGAGTATTGCAGGGAGTAATAATCTGAGTATTGCAGGGATAATAGTCTCGGATCAATCATGGTCTGATACAGCAATCTGAGTATTGCAGGGATAATAGTCTCGGATCAATCATGGTCTGGTACAGCAATCTGAGTATTGTAGGGAGTAATAATCTGAGTATTGCAGGGATAATAGTCTCGGATCAATCATGGTCTGGTACAGCAATCTGAGCATTGTAGGGATAATAGTCTCGGATCAATCATGGTCTGGTACAGCAATCTGCGTATTGCAGGGACAATAGTCTCGGATCAATCATGGTCTGGTACAGCAATCTGAGTATTGCAGGGATAATAGTCTTGGATCAATCATGGTCTGATACAGCAATCTGAGTATTGCAGGGAGTAATAATCTGTGTATTGCAGGGATAATAGTCCCGGATCAATCATAGTCTGATACAGCAATCTGAGTATTGCAGGGATAATAGTCTCGGATCAATCATGATCTGATACAGCAATCTGAGTATTGCAGGGATAATAGTCTCGGATCAATCATGGTCTGGTACAGCAATCTGAGTATTGCAGGGAGTAATAATCTGAGTATTGCAGGGATAATAGTCTCGGATCAATCATGGTCTGGTACAGGAATCTGAGTATTGCAGGGAGTTATAATCTGTGTATTGCAGGGATAATAGTCTCGGATCAATCATGGTCTGGTACAGCAATCTGAGTATTGCAGCGAGTTATAGTCTCGGATCAATCATGGTCTGGTACAGCAATCTGAGTATTGCAGGGAGTATTAGTTTCGGATCAATCATGGTCTGGTACAGCAATCTGAGTATTGCAGGGAGTAACATTCTCAGAACAATCATGGTCTGGTACAGCAATCTGAGTATTGCAGGGAGTAATAGTCTCGGATCAACCATGGTCTGATACAGCAATCTGAGTATTGCAGAGAGTAATAGTCTCGGATCAATCATGGTCTGGTACAGCAATCTGAGTATTCCAGGGAGTAATAATCTGAGTATTGCAGGGATAATAGTCCCGGATCAATCATGGTCTGATACAGCAATCCGAGTATTGCAGGGATAATAGTCTCGGATCAATCATGGTCTGATACAGCAATCTGAGTATTGCAGAGAGTAATAGTCTCGGATCAATCATGGTCTGGTACAGCAATCTGAGTATTACAGGGAGTAATAGTCTCGGATCAACGATGGTCTGATACAGCAATCTGAGTATTGCAGGGATAATAGTCTCGGTTCAATCATGGTCTGGTACAGCAATCTGAGTATTGCAGGGGGTAATAGTTTCTAATCAATCATGGTCTGCAACAGCAATCTGAGGATTGCAGGGATAATAGTCTCGGATCAATCATGGTCTGGTACAGCAATCGGAGTATTGCAGGGAGTAATAGTCTCGGATCAATCATGGTCTGGTACAGCAATCTGAGTATTGCAGGGAGTAATAGTCTCGGATCAATCATGGTCTGATACAGCAATCTGAGGGTTGCAGTGATTAATAATCTGAGTATTGCAGGGATAATAGTCTCGGATCAATCATGGTCTGATACAGCAATCTGAGTATTGCAGGGATAATAGTCTCGGATCAATCATGGTCAGGTACAGCAATCTGATTATTGCAGGGAGTAATAGTCTCGGATCAATAATGGTCTGATACAGCAATCTGAGTATTGCAGGGAGTAATAGTCTCGGATCAATGATGGTATGGTACAGCAATCTGAGTATTGCAGGGAGTAATAGTTGCGGATCAATCATGGTCTGATACAGCAATCTGAGTATTGCAGGGAGTAATACTCTCGGATCAACCGTGGTCTGATACAGCAATCTGAGTATTGCAGGGAGTAATAGTCTCGGATCAATTATGGTCTGATACAGCAATCTGAGGGTTGCAGGGATTAATAATCTGAGTATGGCAGGGATAATAGTCTCAGATCAATCATGGTCTGATACACAATCTGAGTATTGCAGGGATAATAGTCTCGGATCAATCATGGTCAGGTGCAGCAAACTGAGTATTGCAAGGAGTAATAGTCTCGGATCAATAATGGTCTGGTACAGCAATCTGGGTATTGTAGGGAGTAATAGTCTCGGATAAATCATGGTCTGATACAGCAATCTCAGTATTCCATGGAGTAATAGTCTCGGATTAATCATGGTCTGGTACAGTAATCTGAGTATTGCAGGGAGTAATAATCTGAGTTTTGCAGGGATAATAGTCTCGGATCAATTATGGTCTGATACAGCAATCTGAGTATTGCAGGGAGTAATAGTCTCGGATCAATAATGGGCGGGTACAGAAATCTGAGTATTGCAGGGAGTAATAGTCTCGGATCAATCATGGTCTGGTACAACAATCTGAGTATTGCAGGTGGTAATAGTCTCGGATCAATCATGGTCTGGTACAGCAATCTGAGTATTGCAGGGAGTAATAGTCTCGGATCAATCATGGTCTGGTACAACAATCTGAGTATTGCAGGTGGTAATAGTCTCGGATCAATCATGGTCTGATACAGCAATCTGAGGATTGCAGGGAGTAATAGTCTCAGATCAATCATGGTCTGGTACAGCAATCTGAGTATTGCAGGGAGTAATAGTCTCGGATCAATCATGGTCTGATACAGCAATCTGCGTATTGCAGGGACAATAGTCTCGGATCAATCATGGTCTGGTACAGCAATCTGAGTATTGCAGGGATAATAGTCTCGGATCAATCATGGTCTGATACAGCAATCTGCGTATTGCTTGGACATTAGTCTCGGATCAATCATGGTCTGATACAGCAATCTGAGTATGGCAGGGAGCAATAATCTGAGTATTGCAGGGATAATAGTCCCGGATCAATCATGGTCTGATACAGCAATCTGAGTATTGCAGGGATAATAGTCTCGGATCAATCATGGTCTGATACAGCAATCTGAGTATTGCAGGGATAATAGTCTCGGATCAATCATGGTCTTGTACAGCAATCTGAGTATTGCAGGGAGTAATAATCTGAGTATTGCAGGGATAATAGTCTCGGATCAATCATGGTCTGGTACAGCAATCTGAGCATTGTAGGGATAATAGTCTCGGATCAATCATGGTCTGGTACAGCAATCTGCGTATTGCAGGGACAATAGTCTCGGATCAATCATGGTCTGGTACAGCAATCTGAGTATTGCAGGGATAATAGTCTTGGATCAATCATGGTCTGATACAGCAATCTGCGTATTGCTTGGACATTAGTCTCGGATGAAACATGGTCTGATACAGCAATCTGAGTATTGCAGGGAGTAATAATCTGTGTATTGCAGGGATAATAGTCCCGGATCAATCATGGTCTGATACAGCAATCTGAGTATTGCAGGGATAATAGTCTCGGATCAATCATGGTCTGATACAGCAATCTGAGTATTGCAGGGATAATAGTCTCGGATCAGTCATGGTCTGGTACAGCAAACTGAGTATTGCAGGGAGTAATAATCTGAGTATTGCAGGGATAATAGTCTCGGATCAGTCATGGTCTGGTACAGCAATCTGAGTATTGCAGGGAGTTATAGTCTCGGATCAATCATGGTCTGGTACAGCAATCTGAGTATTGCAGGGAGTATTAGTTTCGGATCAATCATGGTCTGGTACAGCAATCTGAGTATTGCAGTGAGTAACATTCTCAGATCAATCATGGTCTGGTACAGCAATCTGAGTATTGCAGCGAGTATTAGTTTCGGATCAATCATGGTCTGGTACAGCAATCTGAGTATTGCAGGGAGTAATAGTCTCGGATCAACCATGGTCTGATACAGCATTCTGCGTATTGCTTGGACATTAGTCTCGGATCAATCATGGTCTGATACAGCAATCTGAGTATTGCAGGGAGTAATAATCTGTGTATTGCAGGGATAATAGTCTCGGATCAATCATGGTCTGGTACAGCAATCTGAGTATTGCAGGGAGTTATAGTCTCGGATCAATCATGGTCTGGTACAGCAATCTGAGTATTGCAGGGAGTATTAGTTTCGGATCAATCATGGTCTGGTACAGCAATCTGAGTATTGCAGGGAGTAACATTCTCAGAACAATCATGGTCTGGTACAGCAATCTGAGTATTGCAGGGAGTAATAGTCTCGGATCAACCATGGTCTGATACAGCAATCTGAGTATTGCAGAGAGTAATAGTCTCGGATCAATCATGGTCTGGTACAGCAATCTGAGTATTCCAGGGAGTAATAATCTGAGTATTGCAGGGATAATAGTCCCGGATCAATCATGGTCTGATACAGCAATCCGAGTATTGCAGGGATAATAGTCTCGGATCAATCATGGTCTGATACAGCAATCTGAGTATTGCAGAGAGTAATAGTCTCGGATCAATCATGGTCTGGTACAGCAATCTGAGTATTACAGGGAGTAATAGTCTCGGATCAACGATGGTCTGATACAGCAATCTGAGTATTGCAGGGATAATAGTCTCGGTTCAATCATGGTCTGGTACAGCAATCTGAGTATTGCAGGGGGTAATAGTCTCTAATCAATCATGGTCTGCAACAGCAATCTGAGGATTGCAGGGATAATATTCTCGGATCAATCATGGTCTGGTACAGCAATCGGAGTATTGCAGGGAGTAATAGTCTCGGATCAATCATGGTCTGGTACAGCAATCTGAGTATTGCAGGGAGTAATAGTCTCGGATCAATCATGGTCTGATACAGCAATCTGAGGGTTGCAGTGATTAATAATCTGAGTATTGCAGGGATAATAGTCTCGGATCAATCATGGTCTGATACAGCAATCTGAGTATTGCAGGGATAATAGTCTCGGATCAATCATGGTCAGGTACAGCAAACTGATTATTGCAGGAAGTAATAGTCTCGGATCAATAATGGTCTGGTACAGCAATCTGGGTATTGTAGGGAGTAATAGTCTCGGATAAATCATGGTCTGATACAGCAATCTCAGTATTGCATGGAGTAATAGTCTCGGATTAATCATGCTCCGGTACAGCAATCTGAGTACTGCAGGGAGTAATAATCTGAGTATTGCAGGGATAATAGTCTCGGATCAATTATGGTCTGATACAGCAATCTGAGTATTGCAGGGAGTAATAGTCTCGGATCAATGATGGTATGGTACAGCAATCTGAGTATTGCAGGGAGTAATAGTCGCGGATCAATCATGGTCTGATACAGCAATCTGAGTATTGCAGGGAGTAATACTCTCGGATCAACCATGGTCTGATACAGCAATCTGATTATTGCAGGGAGTAATAGTCTCGGATCAATTATGGTCTGATACAGCAATCTGAGGGTTGCAGGGATTAATAATCTGAGTATGGCAGGGATAATAGTCTCAGATCAATCATGGTCTGATACACAATCTGAGTATTGCAGGGATAATAGTCTCGGATCAATCATGGTCAGGTGCAGCAAACTGAGTATTGCAAGGAGTAATAGTCTCGGATCAATAATGGTCTGGTACAGCAATCTGGGTATTGTAGGGAGTAATAGTCTCGGATCAATAATGGTCTGATACAGCAATCTCAGTATTCCATGGAGTAATAGTCTCGGATTAATCATGGTCTGGTACAGTAATCTGAGTATTGCAGGGAGTAATAATCTGAGTTTTGCAGGGATAATAGTCTCGGATCAATTATGGTCTGATACAGCAATCTGAGTATTGCAGGGAGTAATAGTCTCGGATCAATAATGGGCGGGTACAGCAATCTGAGTATTGCAGGGAGTAATAGTCTCGGATCAAGCATGGTCTGATACAGCAATCTGAGTATTGCAGAGAGTAATAGTCTCGGATCAATCATGGTCTGGTACAGCAATCTGAGTATTCCAGGGAGTAATAATCTGAGTATTGCAGGGATAATAGTCCCGGATCAATCATGGTCTGATACAGCAATCCGAGTATTGCAGGGATAATAGTCTCGGATCAATCATGGTCTGATACAGCAATCTGAGTATTGCAGAGAGTAATAGTCTCGGATCAATCATGGTCTGGTACAGCAATCTGAGTATTACAGGGAGTAATAGTCTCGGATCAACGATGGTCTGATACAGCAATCTGAGTATTGCAGGGATAATAGTCTCGGTTCAATCATGGTCTGGTACAGCAATCTGAGTATTGCAGGGGGTAATAGTCTCTAATCAATCATGGTCTGCAACAGCAATCTGAGGATTGCAGGGATAATATTCTCGGATCAATCATGGTCTGGTACAGCAATCGGAGTATTGCAGGGAGTAATAGTCTCGGATCAATCATGGTCTGGTACAGCAATCTGAGTATTGCAGGGAGTAATAGTCTCGGATCAATCATGGTCTGATACAGCAATCTGAGGGTTGCAGTGATTAATAATCTGAGTATTGCAGGGATAATAGTCTCGGATCAATCATGGTCTGATACAGCAATCTGAGTATTGCAGGGATAATAGTCTCGGATCAATCATGGTCAGGTACAGCAAACTGATTATTGCAGGAAGTAATAGTCTCGGATCAATAATGGTCTGGTACAGCAATCTGGGTATTGTAGGGAGTAATAGTCTCGGATAAATCATGGTCTGATACAGCAATCTCAGTATTGCATGGAGTAATAGTCTCGGATTAATCATGCTCCGGTACAGCAATCTGAGTACTGCAGGGAGTAATAATCTGAGTATTGCAGGGATAATAGTCTCGGATCAATTATGGTCTGATACAGCAATCTGAGTATTGCAGGGAGTAATAGTCTCGGATCAATGATGGTATGGTACAGCAATCTGAGTATTGCAGGGAGTAATAGTCGCGGATCAATCATGGTCTGATACAGCAATCTGAGTATTGCAGGGAGTAATACACTCGGATCAACCATGGTCTGATACAGCAATCTGATTATTGCAGGGAGTAATAGTCTCGGATCAATTATGGTCTGATACAGCAATCTGAGGGTTGCAGGGATTAATAATCTGAGTATGGCAGGGATAATAGTCTCAGATCAATCATGGTCTGATACACAATCTGAGTATTGCAGGGATAATAGTCTCGGATCAATCATGGTCAGGTGCAGCAAACTGAGTATTGCAAGGAGTAATAGTCTCGGATCAATAATGGTCTGGTACAGCAATCTGGGTATTGTAGGGAGTAATAGTCTCGGATCAATAATGGTCTGATACAGCAATCTCAGTATTCCATGGAGTAATAGTCTCGGATTAATCATGGTCTGGTACAGTAATCTGAGTATTGCAGGGAGTAATAATCTGAGTTTTGCAGGGATAATAGTCTCGGATCAATTATGGTCTGATACAGCAATCTGAGTATTGCAGGGAGTAATAGTCTCGGATCAATAATGGGCGGGTACAGCAATCTGAGTATTGCAGGGAGTAATAGTCTCGGATCAAGCATGGTCTGATACAGCAATCTGAGTATTGCAGGGAGTAATACTCTCGGATCAACCATGGTCTGATACAGCAATCTGAGTATTGCAGGGAGTAATAGTCTCGGATCAATCAGGGTCTGGTACAGCAATCTGAGTATTGCAGGGAGTAATAGTCTCGGATCAATCATGGTCTGGTACAACAATCTGAGTATTGCAGGTGGTAATAGTCTCGGATCAATCATGGTCTGATACAGCAATCTGAGGATTGCAGGGAGTAATAGTCTCAGATCAATCATGGTCTGGTACAGCAATCTGAGTATTGCAGGGAGTAATAGTCTCGGATCAATCATGGTCTGATAGAGCAATCTGCGTATTGCAGGGACAATAGTCTCGGATCAATCATGGTCTGGTACAGCAATCTGAGTATTGCAGGGATAATAGTCTCGGATCAATCATGGTCTGATACAGCAATCTGCGTATTGCTTGGACATTAGTCTCGGATCAATCATGGTCTGATACAGCAATCTGAGTATGGCAGGGAGCAATAATCTGAGTATTGCAGGGATAATAGTCCCGGATCAATCATGGTCTGATACAGCAATCTGAGTATTGCAGGGATAATAGTCTCGGATCAATCATGGTCTGATACAGCAATCTGAGTATTGCAGGGATAATAGTCTCGGATCAATCATGGTCTTGTACAGCAATCTGAGTATTGCAGGGAGTAATAATCTGAGTATTGCAGGGATAATAGTCTCGGATCAATCATGGTCTAGTACAGCAATCTGAGCATTGTAGGGATAATAGTCTCGGATCAATCATGGTCTGGTACAGCAATCTGCGTATTGCAGGGACAATAGTCTCGGATCAATCATGGTCTGGTACAGCAATCTGAGTATTGCAGGGATAATAGTCTTGGATCAATCATGGTCTGATACAGCAATCTGCGTATTGCTTGGACATTAGTCTCGGATGAAACATGGTCTGATACAGCAATCTGTGTATTGCAGGGAGTAATAATCTGTGTATTGCAGGGATAATAGTCCCGGATCAATCATGGTCTGATACAGCAATCTGAGTATTGCAGGGATAATAGTCTCGGATCAATCATGGTCTGGTACAGCAATCTGAGTATTGCAGGGATAATAGTCTCGGATCAATCATGGTCTGATACAGCAATCTGCGTATTGCTTGGACATTAGTCTCGGATCAATCATGGTCTGATACAGCAATCTGAGTATGGCAGGGAGCAATAATCTGAGTATTGCAGGGATAATAGTCCCGGATCAATCATGGTCTGATACAGCAATCTGAGTATTGCAGGGATAATAGTCTCGGATCAATCATGGCCTGATACAGCAATCTGAGTATTGCAGGGATAATAGTCTCGGATCAGTCATGGTCTGGTACAGCAAACTGAGTATTGCAGGGAGTAATAATCTGAGTTTTGCAGGGATAATAGTCTCGGATCAATCATGGTCTGGTACAGCAATCTGAGTATTGCAGGGAGTAACATTCTCAGAACAATCATGGTCTGGTACAGCAATCTGAGTATTGCAGGGAGTAATAGTCTCGGATCAACCATGGTCTGATACAGCAATCTGAGTATTGCAGAGAGTAATAGTCTCGGATCAATCATGGTCTGGTACAGCAATCTGAGTATTCCAGGGAGTAATAATCTGAGTATTGCAGGGATAATAGTCCCGGATCAATCATGGTCTGATACAGCAATCCGAGTATTGCAGGGATAATAGTCTCGGATCAATCATGGTCTGATACAGCAATCTGAGTATTGCAGAGAGTAATAGTCCCGGATCAATCATGGTCTGGTACAGCAATCTGAGTATTACAGGGAGTAATAGTCTCGGATCAACGATGGTCTGATACAGCAATCTGAGTATTGCAGGGATAATAGTCTCGGTTCAATCATGGTCTGGTACAGCAATCTGAGTATTGCAGGGGGTAATAGTCTCTAATCAATCATGGTCTGCAACAGCAATCTGAGGATTGCAGGGATAATAGTCTCGGATCAATCATGGTCTGGTACAGCAATCGGAGTATTGCAGGGAGTAATAGTCTCGGATCAATCATGGTCTGGTACAGCAATCTGAGTATTGCAGGGAGTAATAGTCTCGGATCAATTATGGTCTGATACAGCAATCTGAGGGTTGCAGGGATTAATAATCTGAGTATTGCAGGGATAATAGTCTCAGATCAATCATGGTCTGATACACAATCTGAGTATTGCAGGGATAATAGTCTCGGATCAATCATGGTCAGGTGCAGCAAACTGAGTATTGCAAGGAGTAATAGTCTCGGATCAATAATGGTCTGGTACAGCAATCTGGGTATTGTAGGGAGTAATAGTCTCGGATAAATCATGGTCTGATACAGCAATCTCAGTATTCCATGGAGTAATAGTCTCGGATTAATCATGGTCTGGTACAGTAATCTGAGTATTGCAGGGAGTAATAATCTGAGTTTTGCAGGGATAATAGTCTCGGATCAATTATGGTCTGATACAGCAATCTGAGTATTGCAGGGAGTAATAGTCTCGGATCAATAATGGGCGGGTACAGCAATCTGAGTATTGCAGGGAGTAATAGTCTCGGATCAAGCATGGTCTGATACAGCAATCTGAGTATTGCAGGGAGTAATACTCTCGGATCAACCATGGTCTGATACAGCAATCTGAGTATTGCAGGGAGTAATAGTCTCGGATCAATCAGGGTCTGGTACAGCAATCTGAGTATTGCAGGGAGTAATAGTCTCGGATCAATCATGGTCTGGTACAACAATCTGAGTATTGCAGGTGGTAATAGTCTCGGATCAATCATGGTCTGATACAGCAATCTGAGGATTGCAGGGAGTAATAGTCTCAGATCAATCATGGTCTGGTACAGCAATCTGAGTATTGCAGGGAGTAATAGTCTCGGATCAATCATGGTCTGATACAGCAATCTGCGTATTGCAGGGACAATAGTCTCGGATCAATCATGGTCTGGTACAGCAATCTGAGTATTGCAGGGATAATAGTCTCGGATCAATCATGGTGTGATACAGCAATCTGAGTATGGCAGGGAGCAATAATCTGAGTATTGCAGGGATAATAGTCCCGGATCAATCATGGTCTGATACAGCAATCTGAGTATTGCAGGGATAATAGTCTCGGATCAATCATGGTCTGATACAGCAATCTGAGTATTGCAGGGATAATAGTCTCGGATCAATCATGGTCTTGTACAGCAATCTGAGTATTGCAGGGAGTAATAATCTGAGTATTGCAGGGATAATAGTCTCGGATCAATCATGGTCTGGTACAGCAATCTGAGCATTGTAGGGATAATAGTCTCGGATCAATCATGGTCTGGTACAGCAATCTGCGTATTGCAGGGACAATAGCCTCGGATCAATCATGGTCTGGTACAGCAATCTGAGTATTGCAGGGATAATAGTCTTGGATCAATCATGGTCTGATACAGCAATCTGCGTATTGCTTGGACATTAGTCTCGGATGAAACATGGTCTGATACAGCAATCTGAGTATTGCAGGGAGTAATAATCTGTGTATTGCAGGGATAATAGTCCCGGATCAATCATGGTCTGATACAGCAATCTGAGTATTGCAGGGATAATAGTCTCGGATCAATCATGGTCTGGTACAGCAATCTGAGTATTGCAGGGATAATAGTCTCGGATCAATCATGTTCTGATACAGCAATCTGCGTATTGCTTGGACATTAGTCTCGGATCAATCATGGTCTGATACAGCAATCTGAGTATGGCAGGGAGCAATAATCTGAGTATTGCAGGGATAATAGTCCCGGATCAATCATGGTCTGATACAGCAATCTGAG
Organism: Mobula birostris; assembly: GCF_030028105.1. Classification (NCBI taxonomy): domain Eukaryota; kingdom Metazoa; phylum Chordata; class Chondrichthyes; order Myliobatiformes; family Myliobatidae; genus Mobula; species Mobula birostris. The sequence goes on from NC_092378.1 coordinate 92,028,980, forward strand.
TATTGCCGGGATAATAGTCTCGGATCAATCATGGTCTGATACAGCAATCTGAGTATTGCAGGGATAATAGTCTCGGATCAATCATGGTCTTGTACAGCAATCTGAGTATTGCAGGGAGTAATAATCTGAGTATTGCAGGGATAATAGTCTCGGATCAATCATGGTCTGGTACAGCAATCTGAGCATTGTAGGGATAATAGTCTCGGATCAATCATGGTCTGGTACAGCAATCTGCGTATTGCAGGGACAATAGTCTCGGATCAATCATGGTCTGGTACAGCAATCTGAGTATTGCAGGGATAATAGTCTTGGATCAATCATGGTCTGATACAGCAATCTGCGTATTGCTTGGACATTAGTCTCGGATGAAACATGGTCTGATACAGCAATCTGAGTATTGCAGGGAGTAATAATCTGTGTATTGCAGGGATAATAGTCCCGGATCAATCATGGTCTGATACAGCAATCTGAGTATTGCAGGGATAATAGTCTCGGATCAATCATGGTCTGATACAGCAATCTGAGTATTGCAGGGATAATAGTCTCGGATCAGTCATGGTCTGGTAAAGCAAACTGAGTATTGCAGGGAGTAATAATCTGAGTTTTGCAGGGATAATAGTCTCGGATCAATCATGGTCTGGTACAGCAATCTGAGTATTGCAGGGAGTTATAGTCTCGGATCAATCATGGTCTGGTACAGCAATCTGAGTATTGCAGGGAGTATTAGTTTCGGATCAATCATGGTCTGGTACAGCAATCTGAGTATTGCAGGGAGTAATAGTCTCGGATCAACCATGGTCTGATACAGCATTCTGCGTATTGCTTGGACATTAGTCTCGGATCAATCATGGTCTGATACAGCAATCTGAGTATTGCAGGGAGTAATAATCTGTGTATTGCAGGGATAATAGTCTCGGATCAATCATGGTCTGGTACAGCAATCTGAGTATTGCAGGGAGTTATAGTCTCGGATCAATCATGGACTGGTACAGCAATCTGAGTATTGCAGGGAGTATTAGTTTCGGATCAATCATGGTCTGGTACAGCAATCTGAGTATTGCAGGGAGTAACATTCTCAGAACAATCATGGTCTGGTACAGCAATCTGAGTATTGCAGGGAGTAATAGTCTCGGATCAACCATGGTCTGATACAGCAATCTGAGTATTGCAGAGAGTAATAGTCTCGGATCAATCATGGTCTGGTACAGCAATCTGAGTATTCCAGGGAGTAATAATCTGAGTATTGCAGGGATAATAGTCCCGGATCAATCATGGTCTGATACAGCAATCCGAGTATTGCAGGGATAATAGTCTCGGATCAATCATGGTCTGATACAGCAATCTGAGTATTGCAGAGAGTAATAGTCTCGGATCAATCATGGTCTGGTACAGCAATCTGAGTATTACAGGGAGTAATAGTCTCGGATCAACGATGGTCTGATACAGCAATCTGAGTATTGCAGGGATAATAGTCTCGGTTCAATCATGGTCTGGTACAGCAATCTGAGTATTGCAGGGGGTAATAGTCTCTAATCAATCATGGTCTGCAACAGCAATCTGAGGATTGCAGGGATAATAGTCTCGGATCAATCATGGTCTGGTACAGCAATCGGAGTATTGCAGGGAGTAATAGTCTCGGATCAATCATGGTCTGGTACAGCAATCTGAGTATTGCAGGGAGTAATAGTCTCGGATCAATCATGGTCTGATACAGCAATCTGAGGGTTGCAGTGATTAATAATCTGAGTATTGCAGGGATAATAGTCTCGGATCAATCATGGTCTGATACAGCAATCTGAGTATTGCAGGGATAATAGTCTCGGATCAATCATGGTCAGGTACAGCAAACTGATTATTGCAGGAAGTAATAGTCTCGGATCAATAATGGTCTGGTACAGCAATCTGGGTATTGTAGGGAGTAATAGTCTCGGATAAATCATGGTCTGATACAGCAATCTCAGTATTGCATGGAGTAATAGTCTCGGATTAATCATGCTCCGGTACAGCAATCTGAGTACTGCAGGGAGTAATAATCTGAGTATTGCAGGGATAATAGTCTCGGATCAATTATGGTCTGATACAGCAATCTGAGTATTGCAGGGAGTAATAGTCTCGGATCAATGATGGTATGGTACAGCAATCTGAGTATTGCAGGGAGTAATAGTCGCGGATCAATCATGGTCTGATACAGCAATCTGAGTATTGCAGGGAGTAATACTCTCGGATCAACCATGGTCTGATACAGCAATCTGATTATTGCAGGGAGTAATAGTCTCGGATCAATTATGGTCTGATACAGCAATCTGAGGGTTGCAGGGATTAATAATCTGAGTATGGCAGGGATAATAGTCTCAGATCAATCATGGTCTGATACACAATCTGAGTATTGCAGGGATAATAGTCTCGGATCAATCATGGTCAGGTGCAGCAAACTGAGTATTGCAAGGAGTAATAGTCTCGGATCAATAATGGTCTGGTACAGCAATCTGGGTATTGTAGGGAGTAATAGTCTCGGATCAATAATGGTCTGATACAGCAATCTCAGTATTCCATGGAGTAATAGTCTCGGATTAATCATGGTCTGGTACAGTAATCTGAGTATTGCAGGGAGTAATAATCTGAGTTTTGCAGGGATAATAGTCTCGGATCAATTATGGTCTGATACAGCAATCTGAGTATTGCAGGGAGTAATAGTCTCGGATCAATAATGGGCGGGTACAGCAATCTGAGTATTGCAGGGAGTAATAGTCTCGGATCAAGCATGGTCTGATACAGCAATCTGAGTATTGCAGGGAGTAATACTCTCGGATCAACCATGGTCTGATACAGCAATCTGAGTATTGCAGGGAGTAATAGTCTCGGATCAATCAGGGTCTGGTACAGCAATCTGAGTATTGCAGGGAGTAATAGTCTCGGATCAATCATGGTCTGGTACAACAATCTGAGTATTGCAGGTGGTAATAGTCTCGGATCAATCATGGTCTGATACAGCAATCTGAGGATTGCAGGGAGTAATAGTCTCAGATCAATCATGGTCTGGTACAGCAATCTGAGTATTGCAGGGAGTAATAGTCTCGGATCAATCATGGTCTGATAGAGCAATCTGCGTATTGCAGGGACAATAGTCTCGGATCAATCATGGTCTGGTACAGCAATCTGAGTATTGCAGGGATAATAGTCTCGGATCAATCATGGTCTGATACAGCAATCTGCGTATTGCTTGGACATTAGTCTCGGATCAATCATGGTCTGATACAGCAATCTGAGTATGGCAGGGAGCAATAATCTGAGTATTGCAGGGATAATAGTCCCGGATCAATCATGGTCTGATACAGCAATCTGAGTATTGCAGGGATAATAGTCTCGGATCAATCATGGTCTGATACAGCAATCTGAGTATTGCAGGGATAATAGTCTCGGATCAATCATGGTCTTGTACAGCAATCTGAGTATTGCAGGGAGTAATAATCTGAGTATTGCAGGGATAATAGTCTCGGATCAATCATGGTCTAGTACAGCAATCTGAGCATTGTAGGGATAATAGTCTCGGATCAATCATGGTCTGGTACAGCAATCTGCGTATTGCAGGGACAATAGTCTCGGATCAATCATGGTCTGGTACAGCAATCTGAGTATTGCAGGGATAATAGTCTTGGATCAATCATGGTCTGATACAGCAATCTGCGTATTGCTTGGACATTAGTCTCGGATGAAACATGGTCTGATACAGCAATCTGAGTATTGCAGGGAGTAATAATCTGTGTATTGCAGGGATAATAGTCCCGGATCAATCATGGTCTGATACAGCAATCTGAGTATTGCAGGGATAATAGTCTCGGATCAATCATGGTCTGGTACAGCAATCTGAGTATTGCAGGGATAATAGTCTCGGATCAATCATGGTCTGATACAGCAATCTGCGTATTGCTTGGACATTAGTCTCGGATCAATCATGGTCTGATACAGCAATCTGAGTATGGCAGGGAGCAATAATCTGAGTATTGCAGGGATAATAGTCCCGGATCAATCATGGTCTGATACAGCAATCTGAGTATTGCAGGGATAATAGTCTCGGATCAATCATGGTCTGATACAGCAATCTGAGTATTGCAGGGATAATAGTCTCGGATCAGTCATGGTCTGGTACAGCAAACTGAGTATTGCAGGGAGTAATAATCTGAGTTTTGCAGGGATAATAGTCTCGGATCAATCATGGTCTGGTACAGCAATCTGAGTATTGCAGGGAGTAACATTCTCAGAACAATCATGGTCTGGTACAGCAATCTGAGTATTGCAGGGAGTAATAGTCTCGGATCAACCATGGTCTGATACAGCAATCTGAGTATTGCAGAGAGTAATAGTCTCGGATCAATCATGGTCTGGTACAGCAATCTGAGTATTCCAGGGAGTAATAATCTGAGTATTGCAGGGATAATAGTCCCGGATCAATCATGGTCTGATACAGCAATCCGAGTATTGCAGGGATAATAGTCTCGGATCAATCATGGTCTGATACAGCAATCTGAGTATTGCAGAGAGTAATAGTCCCGGATCAATCATGGTCTGGTACAGCAATCTGAGTATTACAGGGAGTAATAGTCTCGGATCAACGATGGTCTGATACAGCAATCTGAGTATTGCAGGGATAATAGTCTCGGTTCAATCATGGTCTGGTACAGCAATCTGAGTATTGCAGGGGGTAATAGTCTCTAATCAATCATGGTCTGCAACAGCAATCTGAGGATTGCAGGGATAATAGTCTCGGATCAATCATGGTCTGGTACAGCAATCGGAGTATTGCAGGGAGTAATAGTCTCGGATCAATCATGGTCTGGTACAGCAATCTGAGTATTGCAGGGAGTAATAGTCTCGGATCAATTATGGTCTGATACAGCAATCTGAGGGTTGCAGGGATTAATAATCTGAGTATTGCAGGGATAATAGTCTCAGATCAATCATGGTCTGATACACAATCTGAGTATTGCAGGGATAATAGTCTCGGATCAATCATGGTCAGGTGCAGCAAACTGAGTATTGCAAGGAGTAATAGTCTCGGATCAATAATGGTCTGGTACAGCAATCTGGGTATTGTAGGGAGTAATAGTCTCGGATCAATCAGGGTCTGGTACAGCAATCTGAGTATTGCAGGGAGTAATAGTCTCGGATCAATCATGGTCTGGTACAACAATCTGAGTATTGCAGGTGGTAATAGTCTCGGATCAATCATGGTCTGATACAGCAATCTGAGGATTGCAGGGAGTAATAGTCTCAGATCAATCATGGTCTGGTACAGCAATCTGAGTATTGCAGGGAGTAATAGTCTCGGATCAATCATGGTCTGATACAGCAATCTGCGTATTGCAGGGACAATAGTCTCGGATCAATCATGGTCTGGTACAGCAATCTGAGTATTGCAGGGATAATAGTCTCGGATCAATCATGGTCTGATACAGCAATCTGCGTATTGCTTGGACATTAGTCTCGGATCAATCATGGTCTGATACAGCAATCTGAGTATGGCAGGGAGCAATAATCTGAGTATTGCAGGGATAATAGTCCCGGATCAATCATGGTCTGATACAGCAATCTGCGTATTGCTTGGACATTAGTCTCGGATCAATCATGGTCTGATACAGCAATCTGAGTATGGCAGGGAGCAATAATCTGAGTATTGCAGGGATAATAGTCCCGGATCAATCATGGTCTGGTACAGCAATCTGAGCATTGTAGGGATAATAGTCTCGGATCAATCATGGTCTGGTACAGCAATCTGAGTATTGCAGGGATAATAGTCTTGGATCAATCATGGTCTGATACAGCAATCTGCGTATTGCTTGGACATTAGTCTCGGATGAAACATGGTCTGATACAGCAATCTGAGTATTGCAGGGAGTAATAATCTGTGTATTGCAGGGATAATAGTCCCGGATCAATCATGGTCTGATACAGCAATCTGAGTATTGCAGGGATAATAGTCTCGGATCAATCATGGTCTGGTACAGCAATCTGAGTATTGCAGGGATAATAGTCTCGGATCAATCATGTTCTGATACAGCAATCTGCGTATTGCTTGGACATTAGTCTCGGATCAATCATGGTCTGATACAGCAATCTGAGTATGGCAGGGAGCAATAATCTGAGTATTGCAGGGATAATAGTCCCGGATCAATCATGGTCTGATACAGCAATCTGAGTATTGCCGGGATAATAGTCTCGGATCAATCATGGTCTGATACAGCAATCTGAATATTGCAGGGATAATAGTCTCGGATCAATCATGGTCTTGTACAGCAATCTGAGTATTGCAGGGAGTAATAATCTGAGTATTGCAGGGATAATAGTCTCGGATCAATCATGGTCTGGTACAGCAATCTGAGCATTGTAGGGATAATAGTCTCGGATCAATCATGGTCTGGTACAGCAATCTGCGTATTGCAGGGACAATAGTCTCGGATCAATCATGGTCTGGTACAGCAATCTGAGTATTGCAGGGATAATAGTCTTGGATCAATCATGGTCTGATACAGCAATCTGCGTATTGCTTGGACATTAGTCTCGGATGAAACATGGTCTGATACAGCAATCTGAGTATTGCAGGGAGTAATAATCTGTGTATTGCAGGGATAATAGTCCCGGATCAATCATGGTCTGATACAGCAATCTGAGTATTGCAGGGATAATAGTCTCGGATCAATCATGGTCTGATACAGCAATCTGAGTATTGCAGGGATAATAGTCTCGGATCAGTCATGGTCTGGTAAAGCAAACTGAGTATTGCAGGGAGTAATAATCTGAGTTTTGCAGGGATAATAGTCTCGGATCAATCATGGTCTGGTACAGCAATCTGAGTATTGCAGGGAGTTATAGTCTCGGATCAATCATGGTCTGGTACAGCAATCTGAGTATTGCAGGGAGTATTAGTTTCGGATCAATCATGGTCTGGTACAGCAATCTGAGTATTGCAGGGAGTAACATTCTCAGATCAATCATGGTCTGATACAGCAATCTGAGTATTGCAGGGAGTAATACTCTCGGATCAACCATGGTCTGATACAGCAATCTGAGTATTGCAGGGAGTAATAGTCTCGGATCAATTATGGTCTGATACAGCAATCTGAGGGTTGCAGGGATTAGTAATCTGAGTATGGCAGGGATAATAGTCTCAGATCAATCATGGTCTGATACACAATCTGAGTATTGCAGGGATAATAGTCTCGGATCAATCATGGTCAGGTGCAGCAAACTGAGTATTGCAAGGAGTAATAGTCTCGGATCAATAATGGTCTGGTACAGCAATCTGGGTATTGTAGGGAGTAATAGTCTCGGATAAATCATGGTCTGATACAGCAATCTCAGTATTCCATGGAGTAATAGTCTCGGATTAATCATGGTCTGGTACAGTAATCTGAGTATTGCAGGGAGTAATAATCTGAGTTTTGCAGGGATAATAGTCTCGGATCAATTATGGTCTGATACAGCAATCTGAGTATTGCAGGGAGTAATAGTCTCGGATCAATAATGGGCGGGTACAGCAATCTGAGTATTGCAGGGAGTAATAGTCTCGGATCAAGCATGGTCTGATACAGCAATCTGAGTATTGCAGGGAGTAATACTCTCGGATCAACCATGGTCTGATACAGCAATCTGAGTATTGCTTGGAGTAATAGTCTCGGATCAATCATGGTCTGGTACAGCAATCTGAGTATTGCAGGGAGTAATAGTCTCGGATCAATCATGGTCTGGTACAACAATCTGAGTATTGCAGGTGGTAATAGTCTCGGATCAATCATGGTCTGATACAGCAATCTGAGGATTGCAGGGAGTAATAGTCTCAGATCAATCATGGTCTGGTACAGCAATCTGAGTATTGCAGGGAGTAATAGTCTCGGATCAATCATGGTCTGATACAGCAATCTGCGTATTGCAGGGACAATAGTCTCGGATCAATCATGGTCTGGTACAGCAATCTGAGTACTGCAGGGATAATAGTCTCGGATCAATCATGGTCTGATACAGCAATCTGCGTATTGCTTGGACATTAGTCTCGGATCAATCATGGTCTGATACAGCAATCTGAGTATGGCAGGGAGCAATAATCTGAGTATTGCAGGGATAATAGTCCCGGATCAATCATGGTCTGATACAGCAATCTGAGTATTGCAGGGATAATAGTCTCGGATCAATCATGGTCTGATACAGCAATCTGAGTATTGCAGGGATAATAGTCTCGGATCAATCATGGTCTTGTACAGCAATCTGAGTATTGCAGGGAGTAATAATCTGAGTATTGCAGGGATAATAGTCTCGGATCAATCATGGTCTGGTACAGCAATCTGCGTATTGCAGGGACAATAGTCTCGGATCAATCATGGTCTGGTACAGCAATCTGAGTATTGCAGGGATAATAGTCTTGGATCAATCATGGTCTGATACAGCAATCTGCGTATTGCTTGGACATTAGTCTCGGATGAAACATGGTGTGATACAGCAATCTGAGTATTGCAGGGAGTAATAATCTGTGTATTGCAGGGATAATAGTCCCGGATCAATCATGGTCTGATACAGCAATCTGAGTATTGCAGGGATAATAGTCTCGGATCAATCATGGTCTGATACAGCAATCTGAGTATTGCAGGGATAATAGTCTCGGATCAGTCATGGTCTGGTACAGCAAACTGAGTATTGCAGGGAGTAATAATCTGAGTATTGCAGGGATAATAGTCTCGGATCAATCATGGTCTGGTACAGCAATCTGAGTATTGCAGGGAGTTATAGTCTCGGATCAATCATGGTCTGGTACAGCAATCTGAGTATTGCAGGGAGTATTAGTTTCGGATCAATCATGGTCTGGTACAGCAATCTGAGTATTGCAGGGAGTAACATTCTCAGATCAATCATGGTCTGGTACAGCAATCTGAGTATTGCAGGGAGTAATAGTCTCGTATCAACCATGGTCTGATACAGCAATCTGTGTCTTGCAGAGAGTAATAGTCTCGGATCAATCATGGTCTGGTACAGCAATCTGAGTATTGCAGGATGTAATAATCTGAGTATTGCAGGGATAATAGTCCCGGATCAATCATGGTCTGATACAGCAATCTGAGTATTGCAGGGCTAATAGTCTCGGTTCAATCATGGTCTGGTACAGCAATCTGAGCATTGCAGGGAGTAATAATCTGAGTATTGCAGGGATAATAGTCTCGGATCAATCATGGTCTGGTACAGCAATCTGAGCATTGTAGGGATAATAGTCTCGAATCAATCATGGTCTGGTACAGCAATCTGCGTATTGCAGGGACAATAGTCTCGGATCAATCATGGTCTGGTACAGCAATCTGAGTATTGCAGGGATAATAGTCTTGGATCAATCATGGTCTGATACAGCAATCTGCGTATTGCTTGGACATTAGTCTCGGATCAAACATGGTCTGATACAGCAATCTGAGTATTGCAGGGAGTAATAATCTGTGTATTGCAGGGATAATAGTCCCGGATCAATCATGGTCTGATACAGCAATCTGAGTATTGCAGGGATAATAGTCTCGGATCAATCATGGTCTGATACAGCAATCTGAGTATTGCAGGGATAATAGTCTCGGATCAATCATGGTCTGGTACAGCAATCTGAGTATTGCAGTGAGTAATAATCTGAGTATTGCAGGGATAATAGTCTCGGATCAATCATGATCTGATACAGCAATCTGAGTATTGCAGGGATAATAGTCTCGGATCAATCATGGTCTGGTACAGCAATCTGAGTATTGCAGGGAGTTATAGTCTCGGATCAATCATGGTCTGGTACAGCAATCTGAGTATTGCATTGAGTATTAGTTTCGGATCAATCATGGTCTGGTACAGCAATCTGAGTATTGCAGGGAGTAACATTCTCAGAACAATCATGGTCTGGTACAGCAATCTGAGTATTGCAGAGAGTAATAGTCTCGGATCAATCATGGTCTGGTACAGCAATCTGAGTATTCCAGGGAGTAATAATCTGAGTATTGCAGGGATAATAGTCCCGGATCAATCATGGTCTGATACAGCAATCCGAGTATTGCAGGGATAATAGTCTCGGATCAATCATGGTCTGGTACAGCAGTCTGAGTATTGCAGGGAGTAATAGTCTCGTATCAACCATGATCTGATACAGCAATCTGTGTCTTGCAGAGAGTAATAGTCTCGGATCAATCATGGTCTGGTACAGCAATCTGAGTATTGCAGGATGTAATAATCTGAGTATTGCAGGGATAATAGTCCCGGATCAATCATGGTCTGATACAGCAATCTGAGTATTGCAGGGCTAATAGTCCCGGTTCAATCATGGTCTGGTACAGCAATCTGAGCATTGCAGGGAGTAATAATCTGAGTATTGCAGGGATAATAGTCTCGGATCAATCATGGTCTGGTACAGCAATCTGAGCATTGTAGGGATAATAGTCTCGAATCAATCATGGTCTGGTACAGCAATCTGCGTATTGCAGGGACAATAGTCTCGGATCAATCATGGTCTGGTACAGCAATCTGAGTATTGCAGGGATAATAGTCTTGGATCAATCATGGTCTGATACAGCAATCTGCGTATTGCTTGGACATTAGTCTCGGATCAAACATGGTCTGATACAGCAATCTGAGTACTGCAGGGAGTAATAATCTGTGTATTGCAGGGATAATAGTCCCGGATCAATCATGGTCTGATACAGCAATCTGAGTATTGCAGGGATAATAGTCTCGGATCAATCATGGTCTGATACAGCAATCTGAGTATTGCAGGGATAATAGTCTCGGATCAATCATGGTCTGGTACAGCAATCTGAGTATTGCAGTGAGTAATAATCTGAGTATTGCAGGGATAATAGTCTCGGATCAATCATGATCTGATACAGCAATCTGAGTATTGCAGGGATAATAGTCTCGGATCAATCATGGTCTGGTACAGCAATCTGAGCATTGCAGGAAGTAATAATCTGAGTATTCCAGGGATAATAGTCTCGGATCAATCATGGTCTGGTACAGCAATCTGAGTATTGCAGGGAGTTATAGTCTCGGATCAATCATGGTCTGGTACAGCAATCTGAGTATTGCAGGGAGTATTAGTTTCGGATCAATCATGGTCTGGTACAGCAATCTGAGTATTGCAGGGAGTAACATTCTCAGAACAATCATGGTCTGGTACAGCAATCTGAGTATTGCAGGGAGTAATAGTCTCGGATCAACCATGGTCTGATACAGCAATCTGAGTATTGCAGAGAGTAATAGTCTCGGATCAATCATGGTCTGGTACAGCAATCTGAGTATTCCAGGGAGTAATAATCTGAGTATTGCAGGGATAATAGTCCCGGATCAATCATGGTCTGATACAGCAATCCGAGTATTGCAGGGATAATAGTCTCGGATCAATCATGGTCTGATACAGCAATCTGAGTATTGCAGAGAGTAATAGTCTCGGATCAATCATGGTCTGGTACAGCAATCTGAGTATTGCAGGGAGTAATAGTCTCGGATCAACGATGGTCTGATACAGCAATCTGAGTATTGCAGGGAGTAATAATCTGAGTATTGCAGGGATAATAGTCTCGGATCAATCATGGTCTGATACAGCAATCTGATTATTGCAGGGATAATAGTCTCGGATCAATCATGGTCTGGTACAGCAATCTGAGTATTGTAGGGAGTAATAATCTGTGTATTGCAGGGATAATAGTCCCGGATCAATCATGGTCTGATACAGCAATCTGAGTATTGCAGGGATAATACTCTCGGATCAATCATGATCTGATACAGCAATCTGAGTATTGCAGGGATAATAGTCTCGGATCAATCATGGTCTGGTACAGCAATCTGAGTATTGCAGGGAGTAATAATCTGAGTATTGCAGGGATAATAGTCTCGGATCAATCATGGTCTGGTACAGGAATCTGAGTATTGCAGGGAGTTATAGTCTCGGATCAATAATGTTCTGGTACAGCAATCTGAGTATTGCAGGGAGTATTAGTTTCGGATCAATCATGGTCTGGTCCAGCAATCTGAGTATTGCAGGGAGTAATAGTCTCGGATCAACCATGGTCTGATACAGCATTCTGCGTATTGCTTGGACATTAGTCTCGGATCAATCATGGTCTGATACAGCAATCTGAGTATTGCAGGGAGTAATAATCTGTGTATTGCAGGGATAATAGTCTCGGATCAATCATGGTCTGGTACAGCAATCTGAGTATTGCAGGGAGTTATAGTCTCGGATCAATCATGGTCTGGTACAGCAATCTGAGTATTGCAGGGAGTATTAGTTTCGGATCAATCATGGTCTGGTACAGCAATCTGAGTATTGCAGGGAGTAACATTCACAGAACAATCATGGTCTGGTACAGCAATCTGAGTATTGCAGGGAGTAATAGTCTCGGATCAACCACGGTCTGATACAGCAATCTGAGTATTGCAGAGAGTAATAGTCTCGGATCAATCATGGTCTGGTACAGCAATCTGAGTATTCCAGGGAGTAATAATCTGAGTATTGCAGGGATAATAGTCCCGGATCAATCATGGTCTGATACAGCAATCCGAGTATTGCAGGGATAATAGTCTCGGATCAATCATGGTCTCATACAGCAATCTGAGTATTGCAGAGAGTAATAGTCTCGGATCAATCATGGTCTGGTACAGCAATCTGAGTATTGCAGGGAGTAATAGTCTCGGATCAACGATGGTCTGATACAGCAATCTGAGTATTGCAGGGATAATAGTCTCGGTTCAATCATGGTCTGGTACAGCAATCTGAGTATTGCAGGGGGTAATAGTCTCTAATCAATCATGGTCTGCAACAGCAATCTGAGGATTGCAGGGATAATAGTCTCGGATCAATCATGGTCTGGTACAGCAATCGGAGTATTGCAGGGAGTAATAGTCTCGGATCAATCATGGTCTGGTACAGCAATCTGAGTATTGCAGGGAGTAATAGTCTCGGATCAATCATGGTCTGATACAGCAATCTGAGGGTTGCAGTGATTAATAATCTGAGTATTGCAGGGATAATTGTCTCGGATCAATCATGGTCTGATACAGCAATCTGAGTGTTGCAGGGATTATAGTCTCGGATCAAACATGGTCAGGTACAGCAATCTGATTATTGCAGGGAGTAATAGTCTCGGATCAATGATGGTATGGTACAGCAATCTGAGTACTGCAGGGAGTAATAATCTGAGTATTGCAGGGATAATAGTCTCGGATCAATTATGGCCTGATACAGCAATCTGAGTATTGCAGGGAGTAATAGTCTCGGATCAATGATGGTATGGTACAGCAATCTGAGTATTGCAGGGAGTAATAGTCTCGGATCAATCATGGTCTGATACAGCAATCTGAGTATTGCAGGGAGTAATACTCTCGGATCAACCATGGTCTGATACAGCAATCTGAGTATTGCAGGGAGTAATAGTCTCGGATCAATTATGGTCTGATACAGCAATCTGAGGGTTGCAGGGATTAGTAATCTGAGTATGGCAGGGATAATAGTCTCAGATCAATCATGGTCTGATACACAATCTGAGTATTGCAGGGATAATAGTCTCGGATCAATCATGGTCAGGTGCAGCAAACTGAGTATTGCAAGGAGTAATAGTCTCGGATCAATAATGGTCTGGTACAGCAATCTGGGTATTGTAGGGAGTAATAGTCTCGGATAAATCATGGTCTGATACAGCAATCTCAGTATTCCATGGAGTAATAGTCTCGGATTAATCATGGTCTGGTACAGTAATCTGAGTATTGCAGGGAGTAATAATCTGAGTTTTGCAGGGATAATAGTCTCGGATCAATTATGGTCTGATACAGCAATCTGAGTATTGCAGGGAGTAATAGTCTCGGATCAATAATGGGCGGGTACAGCAATCTGAGTATTGCAGGGAGTAATAGTCTCGGATCAAGCATGGTCTGATACAGCAATCTGAGTATTGCAGGGAGTAATACTCTCGGATCAACCATGGTCTGATACAGCAATCTGAGTATTGCAGGGAGTAATAGTCTCGGATCAATCATGGTCTGGTACAGCAATCTGAGTATTGCAGGGAGTAATAGTCTCGGATCAATCATGGTCTGGTACAACAATCTGAGTATTGCAGGTGGTAATAGTCTCGGATCAATCATGGTCTGATACAGCAATCTGAGGATTGCAGGGAGTAATAGTCTCAGATCAATCATGGTCTGGTACAGCAATCTGAGTATTGCAGGGAGTAATAGTCTCGGATCAATCATGGTCTGATACAGCAATCTGCGTATTGCAGGGACAATAGTCTCGGATCAATCATGGTCTGGTACAGCAATCTGAGTATTGCAGGGATAATAGTCTCGGATCAATCATGGTCTGATACAGCAATCTGCGTATTGCTTGGACATTAGTCTCGGATCAATCATGGTCTGATACAGCAATCTGAGTATGGCAGGGAGCAATAATCTGAGTATTGCAGGGATAATAGTCCCGGATCAATCATGGTCTGATACAGCAATCTGAGTATTGCAGGGATAATAGTCTCGGATCAATCATGGTCTGATACAGCAATCTGAGTATTGCAGGGATAATAGTCTCGGATCAATCATGGTCTTGTACAGCAATCTGAGTATTGCAGGGAGTAATAATCTGAGTATTGCAGGGATAATAGTCTCGGATCAATCATGGTCTGGTACAGCAATCTGAGCATTGTAGGGATAATAGTCTCGGATCAATCATGGTCTGGTACAGCAATCTGCGTATTGCAGGGACAATAGTCTCGGATCAATCATGGTCTGGTACAGCAATCTGAGTATTGCAGGGATAATAGTCTTGGATCAATCATGGTCTGATACAGCAATCTGCGTATTGCTTGGACATTAGTCTCGGATCAAACATGGTGTGATACAGCAATCTGAGTATTGCACGGAGTAATAATCTGTGTATTGCAGGGATAATAGTCCCGGATCAATCATGGTCTGATACAGCAATCTGAGTATTGCAGGGATAATAGTCTCGGATCAATCATGGTCTGATACAGCAATCTGAGTATTGCAGGGATAATAGTCTCGGATCAGTCATGGTCTGGTACAGCAAACTGAGTATTGCAGGGAGTAATAATCTGAGTATTGCAGGGATAATAGTCTCGGATCAATCATGGTCTGGTACAGCAATCTGAGTATTGCAGGGAGTTATAGTCTCGGATCAATCATGGTCTGGTACAGCAATCTGAGTATTGCAGGGAGTATTAGTTTCGGATCAATCATGGTCTGGTACAGCAATCTGAGTATTGCAGGGAGTAACATTCTCAGATCAATCATGGTCTGGTACAGCAATCTGAGTATTGCAGGGAGTAATAGTCTCGTATCAACCATGGTCTGATACAGCAATCTGTGTCTTGCAGAGAGTAATAGTCTCGGATCAATCATGGTCTGGTACAGCAATCTGAGTATTGCAGGATGTAATAATCTGAGTATTGCAGGGATAATAGTCCCGGATCAATCATGGTCTGATACAGCAATCTGAGTATTGCAGGGCTAATAGTCTCGGTTCAATCATGGTCTGGTACAGCAATCTGAGCATTGCAGGGAGTAATAATCTGAGTATTGCAGGGATAATAGTCTCGGATCAATCATGGTCTGGTACAGCAATCTGAGCATTGTAGGGATAATAGTCTCGAATCAATCATGGTCTGGTACAGCAATCTGCGTATTGCAGGGACAATAGTCTCGGATCAATCATGGTCTGGTACAGCAATCTGAGTATTGCAGGGATAATAGTCTTGGATCAATCATGGTCTGATACAGCAATCTGCGTATTGCTTGGACATTAGTCTCGGATCAAACATGGTCTGATACAGCAATCTGAGTATTGCAGGGAGTAATAATCTGTGTATTGCAGGGATAATAGTCCCGGATCAATCATGGTCTGATACAGCAATCTGAGTATTGCAGGGATAATAGTCTCGGATCAATCATGGTCTGATACAGCAATCTGAGTATTGCAGGGATAATAGTCTCGGATCAATCATGGTCTGGTACAGCAATCTGAGTATTGCAGTGAGTAATAATCTGAGTATTGCAGGGATAATAGTCTCGGATCAATCATGATCTGATACAGCAATCTGAGTATTGCAGGGATAATAGTCTCGGATCAATCATGGTCTGGTACAGCAATCTGAGTATTGCAGGGAGTTATAGTCTCGGATCAATCATGGTCTGGTACAGCAATCTGAGTATTGCATTGAGTATTAGTTTCGGATCAATCATGGTCTGGTACAGCAATCTGAGTATTGCAGGGAGTAACATTCTCAGAACAATCATGGTCTGGTACAGCAATCTGAGTATTGCAGGGAGTAATAGTCTCGGATCAACCATGGTCTGATACAGCAATCTGAGTATTGCAGAGAGTAATAGTCTCGGATCAATCATGGTCTGGTACAGCAATCTGAGTATTCCAGGGAGTAATAATCTGAGTATTGCAGGGATAATAGTCCCGGATCAATCATGGTCTGATACAGCAATCCGAGTATTGCAGGGATAATAGTCTCGGATCAATCATGGTCTGGTACAGCAGTCTGAGTATTGCAGGGAGTAATAGTCTCGTATCAACCATGGTCTGATACAGCAATCTGTGTCTTGCAGAGAGTAATAGTCTCGGATCAATCATGGTCTGGTACAGCAATCTGAGTATTGCAGGATGTAATAATCTGAGTATTGCAGGGATAATAGTCCCGGATCAATCATGGTCTGATACAGCAATCTGAGTATTGCAGGGCTAATAGTCCCGGTTCAATCATGGTCTGGTACAGCAATCTGAGGATTGCAGGGAGTAATAATCTGAGTATTGCAGGGATAATAGTCTCGGATCAATCATGGTCTGGTACAGCAATCTGAGCATTGTAGGGATAATAGTCTCGAATCAATCATGGTCTGGTACAGCAATCTGCGTATTGCAGGGACAATAGTCTCGGATCAATCATGGTCTGGTACAGCAATCTGAGTATTGCAGGGATAATAGTCTTGGATCAATCATGGTCTGATACAGCAATCTGCGTATTGCTTGGACATTAGTCTCGGATCAAACATGGTCTGATACAGCAATCTGAGTATTGCAGGGAGTAATAATCTGTGTATTGCAGGGATAATAGTCCCGGATCAATCATGGTCTGATACAGCAATCTGAGTATTGCAGGGATAATAGTCTCGGATCAATCATGGTCTGATACAGCAATCTGAGTATTGCAGGGATAATAGTCTCGGATCAATCATGGTCTGGTACAGCAATCTGAGTATTGCAGTGAGTAATAATCTGAGTATTGCAGGGATAATAGTCTCGGATCAATCATGATCTGATACAGCAATCTGAGTATTGCAGGGATAATAGTCTCGGATCAATCATGGTCTGGTACAGCAATCTGAGTATTGCAGGAAGTAATAATCTGAGTATTCCAGGGATAATAGTCTCGGATCAATCATGGTCTGGTACAGCAATCTGAGTATTGCAGGGAGTTATAGTCTCGGATCAATCATGGTCTGGTACAGCAATCTGAGTATTGTAGGGAGTAATAATCTGAGTATTGCAGGGATAATAGTCTCGGATCAATCATGGTCTGGTACAGCAATCTGAGCATTGTAGGGATAATAGTCTCAGATCAATCATGGTCTGGTACAGCAATCTGCGTATTGCAGGGACAATAGTCTCGGATCAATCATGGTCTGGTACAGCAATCTGAGTATTGCAGGGATAATAGTCTTGGATCAATCATGGTCTGATACAGCATTCTGCGTATTGCTTGGACATTAGTCTCGGATCAATCATGGTCTGATACAGCAATCTGAGTATTGCAGGGAGTAATAATCTGTGTATTGCAGGGATAATAGTCCCGGATCAATCATGGTCTGATACAGCAATCTGAGTATTGCAGGGATAATACTCTCGGATCAATCATGATCTGATACAGCAATCTGAGTATTGCAGGGATAATAGTCTCGGATCAATCATGGTCTGGTACAGCAATCTGAGTATTGCAGGGAGTAATAATCTGAGTATTGCAGGGATAATAGTCTCGGATCAATCATGGTCTGGTACAGGAATCTGAGTATTGCAGGGAGTTATAGTCTCGGATCAATAATGTTCTGGTACAGCAATCTGAGTATTGCAGGGAGTATTAGTTTCGGATCAATCATGGTCTGGTACAGCAATCTGAGTATTGCAGGGAGTAATAGTCTCGGATCAACCATGGTCTGATACAGCATTCTGCGTATTGCTTGGACATTAGTCTCGGATCAATCATGGTCTGATACAGCAATCTGAGTATTGCAGGGAGTAATAATCTGTGTATTGCAGGGATAATAGTCTCGGATCAATCATGGTCTGGTACAGCAATCTGAGTATTGCAGGGAGTTATAGTCTCGGATCAATCATGGTCTGGTACAGCAATCTGAGTATTGCAGGGAGTATTAGTTTCGGATCAATCATGGTCTGGTACAGCAATCTGAGTATTGCAGGGAGTAACATTCACAGAACAATCATGGTCTGGTACAGCAATCTGAGTATTGCAGGGAGTAATAGTCTCGGATCAACCACGGTCTGATACAGCAATCTGAGTATTGCAGAGAGTAATAGTCTCGGATCAATCATGGTCTGGTACAGCAATCTGAGTATTCCAGGGAGTAATAATCTGAGTATTGCAGGGATAATAGTCCCGGATCAATCATGGTCTGATACAGCAATCCGAGTATTGCAGGGATAATAGTCTCGGATCAATCATGGTCTGATACAGCAATCTGAGTATTGCAGAGAGTAATAGTCTCGGATCAATCATGGTCTGGTACAGCAATCTGAGTATTGCAGGGAGTAATAGTCTCGGATCAACGATGGTCTGATACAGCAATCTGAGTATTGCAGGGATAATAGTCTCGGTTCAATCATGGTCTGGTACAGCAATCTGAGTATTGCAGGGGGTAATAGTCTCTAATCAATCATGGTCTGCAACAGCAATCTGAGGATTGCAGGGATAATAGTCTCGGATCAATCATGGTCTGGTACAGCAATCGGAGTATTGCAGGGAGTAATAGTCTCGGATCAATCATGGTCTGGTACAGCAATCTGAGTATTGCAGGGAGTAATAGTCTCGGATCAATCATGGTCTGATACAGCAATCTGAGGGTTGCAGTGATTAATAATCTGAGTATTGCAGGGATAATTGTCTCGGATCAATCATGGTCTGATACAGCAATCTGAGTATTGCAGGGATTATAGTATCGGATCAATCATGGTCAGGTACAGCAATCTGATTATTGCAGGGAGTAATAGTCTCGGATCAATGATGGTATGGTACAGCAATCTGAGTACTGCAGGGAGTAATAATCTGAGTATTGCAGGGATAATAGTCTCGGATCAATTATGGCCTGATACAGCAATCTGAGTATTGCAGGGAGTAATAGTCTCGGATCAATCATGGTCTGATACAGCAATCTGAGTATTGCAGGGAGTAATACTCTCGGATCAACCATGGTCTGATACAGCAATCTGAGTATTGCAGGGAGTAATAGTCTCTGATCAATTATTGTCTGATACAGCAATCTGAGGGTTGCAGGGATTAATAATCTGAGTATGGCAGGGATAATAGTCTCAGATCAATCATGGTCTGATACACAATCTGAGTATTGCAGGGATAATAGTCTCGGATCAATCATGGTCAGGTGCAGCAAACTGAGTATTGCAAGGAGTAATAGTCTCGGATCAATAATGGTCTGGTACAGCAATCTGGGTATTGTAGGGAGTAATAGTCTCGGATAAATCATGGTCTGATACAGCAATCTCAGTATTCCATGGAGTAATAGTCTCGGATTAATCATGGTCTGGTACAGTAATCTGAGTATTGCAGGGAGTAATAATCTGAGTTTTGCAGGGATAATAGTCTCGGATCAATTATGGTCTGATACAGCAATCTGAGTATTGCAGGGAGTAATAGTCTCGGATCAATAATGGGCGGGGACAGCAATCTGAGTATTGCAGGGAGTAATAGTCTCGGATCAAGCATGGTCTCATACAGCAATCTGAGTATTGCAGGGAGTAATACTCTCGGATCAACCATGGTCTGATACAGCAATCTGAGTATTGCAGGGAGTAATAGTCTCCGATCAATCATGGTCTGATACAGCAATCTGAGGATTGCCGGGAGTAATAGTCTCAGATCAATCATGGTCTGGTACAGCAATCTGAGTATTGCAGGGAGTAATAGTCTCGGATCAATCACGGTCTGATACAGCAATCTGAGGATTGCCGGGAGTAATAGTCTCAGATAAATCATGGTCTGGTACAGCAATCTGAGTATTGCAGGGAGTAATAGTCTCGGATCAATCATGGTCTGATACAGCAATCTGAGTATTGCAGGGAGTAATAGTCTCGGATCAATCATGGTCTGATACAGCAATCTGCGTATTGCAGGGACAATAGTCTCGGATCAATCATGGTCTGGTACAGCAATCTGAGTATTGCAGGGATAATAGTCTCGGATCAATCATGGTCTGATACAGCAATCTGCGTATTGCTTGGACATTAGTCTCGGATCAATCATGGTCTGATACAGCAATCTGAGTATGGCAGGGAGCAATAATCTGAGTATTGCAGGGATAATAGTCCCGGATCAATCATGGTCTGATACAGTAATCTGAGTATTGCAGGGATAATAGTCTCGGATCAATCATGGTCTGATACAGCAATCTGAGTATTGCAGGGATAATCGTCTCGGATCAATCATGGTCTTGTACAGCAATCTGAGTATTGCAGGGAGTAATAATCTGTGTATTGCAAGGATAATAGTCTCGGATCAATCATGGTCTGGTACAGCAATCTGCGTATTGCAGGGACAATAGTCTCGGATCAATCATGGTCTGGTACAGCAATCTGAGTATTGCAGGGATAATAGTCTTGGATCAATCATGGTCTGATACAGCAATCTGCGTATTGCTTGGACATTAGTCTCGGATGAAACATGGTCTGATACAGCAATCTGAGTATTGCAGGGAGTAACATTCTCAGATCAATCATGGTCTGGTACAGCAATCTGAGTATTGCAGGGAGTAATAATCTGAGTATTGCAGGGATAATAGTCCCGGATCAATCATGGTCTGATACAGCAATCTGGGTATTGCAGGGCTAATAGTCTCGGATTAATCATGGTCTGGTACAGCAATCTGAGTACTGCAGGGAGTAATAATCTGAGTATTGCAGGGATAATAGTCTCGGATCAATTATGGTCTGATACACAATCTGAGCATTGCAGGGATAATAGTCTCGGATCAAACATGGTCTGGTACAGCAATCTGAGTATTGCAGGGAGTTATAGTCTCGGATCAATCATGGTCTGGTACAGCAATCTGAGTATTGCAGGAGGTATTAGTTTCGGATCAATCATGGTCTGGTACAGCAATCTGAGTATTGCAGGGAGTAACATTCTCAGATCAATCATGGTCTGGTACAGCAATCTGAGTATTGCAGGGAGTAATAGTCTCGTATCAACCATGGTCTGATACAGCAATCTGAGTCTTGCAGAGAGTAATAGTCTCGGATCAATCATGGTCTGGTACAGCAATCTGAGTATTGCAGGGAGTAATAATCTGAGTATTGCAGGGATAATAGTCCCGGATCAATCATGGTCTGATACAGCAATCTGAGTATTGCAGGGCTAATAGTCTCGGTTCAATCATGGTCTGGTACAGCAATCTGAGCATTGCAGGGAGTAATAGTCTCGGATCAATAATGGTCTGGTACAGCAATCTGGGAATTGTAGGGAGTAATCGTCTCGGATAAATCATGGTCTGATACAGTAATCTCAGTATTGCATGCAGTAATAGTCTCGGATTAATCATGGTCTGGTACAGCAATCTGAGTACTGCAGGGAGTAATAATCTGAGTATTGCAGGGATAATAGTCTCGGATCAATTATGGTCTGATACAGCAATCTGAGTATTGCAGGGAGTAATAGTCTCGGATCAATAATGGTATGGTACAGCAATCTGAGTATTGCAGGGAGTAATAGTCTCGGATCAATCATGGTCTGATACAGCAATCTGAGGATTGCAGGGAGTAATACTCTCGGATCAACCATGGTCTGATACAGCAATCTGAGTATTGCAGGGAGTAATAGTCTCGGATCAATTATGGTCTGATACAGCAATCTGAGGGTTGCAGGGATTAATAATCTGAGTATGGCAGGGATAATAGTCTCGGATCAATCATGGTCTGATACACAATCTGAGTATTGCAGGGATAATAGTCTCGGATCAATCATGGTCAGGTACAGCAATCTGAGTATTGCAGGGAGTAATAGTCTCGGATCAATAATGGTCTGGTACAGCAATCTGGGTATTGTAGGGAGTAATAGTCTCGGATAAATCATGGTCTGATACAGCAATCACAGTATTCCATGGAGTAATAGTCTCGGATTAATCATGGTCTGGTACTGTAATGTGAGTATTGCAGGGAGTAATAATCTGAGTTTTGCAGGGATAATAGTCTCGGATCAATTATGGTCTGATACAGCAATCTGAGTATTGCAGGGAGTAATAGTCTCGGATCAATCATGGTCTGATACAGCAATCTGAGTATTGCAGGGAGTAATACTCTCGGATCAACCATGGTCTGATACAGCAATCTGAGTATTGCAGGGAGCAATAGTCTCGGATCAATCATGGTCTGGTACAGCAATCTGAGTATTGCAGGGAGTAATAGTCTCGGATCAATCATGGTCTGGTACAGCAATCTGAGTATTGCAGGGAGTAATAGTCTCGGATCAATCATGGTCTGGTACAGCAATCTGAGGATTGCAGGGAGTAATAGTCTCGGATCAATCATGGTCTGGTACAGCAATCTGAGTATTGCAGGGAGTAATAGTCTCGGATCAATCATGGTCTGATACAGCAATCTGAGTATTGCAGGGAGTAATAGTCTCGGATCAATCATGGTCTGATACAGAAATCTGCGTATTGCAGGGACAATAGTCTCGGATCAATCATGGTCTGGTACAGCAATCTGAGTATTGCAGGGATAATAGTCTCGGATCAATCATGGTCTGATACAGCAATCTGCGTATTGCTTGGACATTAGTCTCGGATCAATCATGGTCTGATACAGCAATCTGAGTATGGCAGGGAGCAATAATCTGAATATTGCAGGGATAATAGTCCCGGATCAATCATGGTCTGATACAGTAATCTGAGTATTGCAGGGATAATAGTCTCGGATCAATCATGGTCTGATACAGCAATCTGAGTATCGCAGGGATAATAGTCTCGGATCAATCATGGTCTGGTACAGCAATCTGAGTATTGCAGGGAGTAATAATCTGAGTATTGCAGGGATAATAGTCTCGGATCAATCATGGTCTGGTACAGCAATCTGAGCATTGTAGGGATAATAGTCTCGAATCAATCATGGTCTGGTACAGC
Source organism: Mobula birostris (assembly GCF_030028105.1). Classification (NCBI taxonomy): domain Eukaryota; kingdom Metazoa; phylum Chordata; class Chondrichthyes; order Myliobatiformes; family Myliobatidae; genus Mobula; species Mobula birostris. The sequence continues at coordinate 92,052,413 of NC_092378.1, forward strand.
AATCTGCGTATTGCAGGGACAATAGTCTCGGATCAATCATGGTCTGGTACAGCAATCTGAGTATTGCAGGGATAATAGTCTTGGATCAATCATGGTCTGATACAGCAATCTGCGTATTGCTTGGACATTAGTCTCGGATCAAACATGGTCTGATACAGCAATCTGAGTACTGCAGGGAGTAATAATCTGTGTATTGCAGGGATAATAGTCCCGGATCAATCATGGTCTGATACAGCAATCTGAGTATTGCAGGGATAATAGTCTCGGATCAATCATGGTCTGATACAGCAATCTGAGTATTGCAGGGATAATAGTCTCGGATCAATCATGGTCTGGTACAGCAATCTGAGTATTGCAGTGAGTAATAATCTGAGTATTGCAGGGATAATAGTCTCGGATCAATCATGGTCTGGTACAGCAATCTGAGCATTGCAGGGATAATAGTCTCGGATCAAACATGGTCTGGTACAGCAATCTGAGTATTGCAGGGAGTTATAGTCTCGGATCAATCATGGTCTGGTACAGCAATCTGAGTATTGCAGGGAGTATTAGTTTCGGATCAATCATGGTCTGGTACAGCAATCTGAGTATTGCAGGGAGTAACATTCTCAGATCAATCATGGTCTGGCACAGCAATCTGAGTATTGCAGGGAGTAATAGTCTCGCATCAACCATGGTCTGATACAGCAATCTGAGTATTGCAGAGAGTAATAGTCTCGGATCAATCATGGTCTGGTACAGCAATCTGAGTATTGCAGGGAGTAATAATCTGAGTATTGCAGGGATAATAGTCCCGTATCAATCATGGTCTGATACAGCAATCCGAGTATTGCAGGGATAATAGTCTCGGATCAATCATGGTCTGATACAGCAATCTGAGTATTGCAGAGAGTAATAGTCTCGGATCAATCATGGTCTGGTACAGCAATCTGAGTATTGCAGGGATAATAGTCACGGATCAATCATGGTCTGATACAGCAATCTGAGTATTGCAGGGCTAATAGTCTCGGTTCAATCATGGTCTGGTACAGCAATCTGAGTACTGCAGGGGGTAATAGTCTCTAATCAATCATGGTCTGATACAGCAATCTGAGGATTGCAGTGAGTAATAGTCTCGGATCAATCAAGGTCTGGTACAGCAATCTGAGTATTGCAGGGAGTAATAGTCTCGGATCAACCATGGTCTGATACAGCAATCTGAGTATTGCAGAGAGTAATAGTCTCGGATCAATCGTGGTCTGGTACAGCAATCTGAGTATTGCAGGGAGTAATAATCTGAGTATTGCAGGGATAATAGTCCCGTATCAATCATGGTCTGATACAGCAATCCGAGTATTGCAGGGATAATAGTCTCGGATCAATCATGGTCTGATACAGCAATCTGAGTATTGCAGAGAGTAATAGTCTCGGATCAATCATGGTCTGATACAGCAATCTGAGTATTGCAGGGATAATAGTCTCGGATCAATCATGGTCTGGTACAGCAATCTGAGTATTGCAGGGATAATAGTCTCGGATCAATTATGGTCTGATACAGCAGTTTGAGTATTGCAGGGATAATAGTCTCGGATCAATCATGGTCTGATACAGCAATCTGAGTATTGCAGGGCTAATAGTCTCGGTTCAATCATGGTCTGGTACAGCATTCTGAGTATTGCAGGGGGTAATTGTATGGGATCAATCATGGTCTGATACAGCAATCTGAGGATTGCAGTGACTAATAGTCTCGGATCAATCATTGTCTGGTACAGCAAGCTGAGTATTGCAGGGAGTAATAGTCTCGGATCAATCATGGTCTGGTACAGCAATCTGAGTATTGCAGGGATAATAGTCTCGGATCAATCATGGTCTGATACAGCAATCTGCGTATTGCAGGGACAATAGTCTCGGATCAATCATGGTGTGATACAGCAATCTGAGTATTGCAGGAAGTAATAATCTGAGTATTGCAGGGATAAGAGTCCCGGATCAATCATGGTCTGATACAGCAATCTGAGTATTGCAGGGATAATAGTCTCGGATCAATCATGGTCTGGTACAGCAATCTGAGTATTGCAGGGAGTAATAGTCTCGGATCAATCATGGTCTGGTACAGCAATCTGAGTATTGCAGGGAGTAATAGTCTCGGATCAATCATGGTCTGATACAGCAATCTGAGGATTGCAGGGAGTAATAATCTGAGTATTGCAGGGATAATAGTCTGGGATGAATCATGGTCTGATACAGCAATCTGAGTATTGCAGGGATAATAGTCTCGGATCAATCATGGTCTGGTACAGCAATCTGAGTATTGCAGGGAGTAATAATCTGAGTATTGCAGGGATAATAGTCTCGGATCAATTATGGTCTGATACAGCAGTTTGAGTATTGCAGGGATAATAGTCTCGGATCAATCATGGTCTGATACAGCAATCTGCGTATTGCGGGGGCAATAGTCTCGGATCAATCATGGTCTGGTACAGCAATCTGAGTATTGCAGGGAGTAATAGTCTCGGATCAACCATGGTCTGATACAGCAATCTGAGTATTGCAGGGAGTAATAGTCTCGGATCAACAATGGTCTGATACAGCAATTTGAGGATTGCAGGGAGTAATAGTCTCGGATCAATCATGGTGTGGTACAGCAATCTGAGTATTGCAGGGAGTAATAGTCTCGGATCAATCATGGTCTGATACAGCAATCTTAGTATTGCAGGGAGTAATAGTCTCGGATCAATCATGGTCTGATACAGCAATCTGCGTATTGCAGGGACAACAGTCTCGGATCAATCATGGTCTGATACAGCAATCTGAGTATTGCAGGGATAATAGTCTCGGATCAATCATGGTCTGATACAGCAATCTGCGTATTGCAGGGACAATAGTCTCGGATCAATCATGGTCTGATACAGCAATCTGAGTATAGCAGGGAGTAATAATATGAGTATTGCAGGGATAATAGTCCCGGATCAATCATGGTCTGATACTGCAATCTGAGTATTGCAGGGGGTAATTGTCTCGGATCAATCATGGTCTGATACAGCAATCTGAGGATTGCAGTGAGTAATAGTCTCGGATCAATCATGGTCTGGTACAGCAAGCTGAGTATTGCAGGGAGTAATAGTCTCGGATCAATCATGGTCTGATACAGCAATCTGAGTATTGCAGGGAGTAATAATCTGAGTATTGCAGGGATAATAGTCTCCGATCAATTATGGTCTGATACAGCAGTTTGAGTATTGCAGGGATAATAGTCTCGGATCAATCATGGTCTGATACAGCAATCTGCGTATTGCCGGGACAATAGTCTCGGATCAATCATGGTCTGGTACAGCAATCTGAGTATTGCAGGAGTAATAGTCTCGGATCAACCATGGTCTGATACAGCAATCTGAGTATTGCAGGGAGTAGTAGTCTCGGATAAATCATGGTCTGGTACAGCAATCTGAGTATTGCAGGGAGTAAGAATCTGAGTATTGCAGTGATAATAGTCTCGGATCAATCATGGTGTGATACAGCAATCTGCGTATTGAAGGGACAATACTCCCGGATCAATCATAGTCTGGTACAGCAATCTGAGTATTGCAGGAAGTAATAGTCTCGGATCAATCATGGTCTGGTACAGCAATCTGAGTATTGCAGGGAGTAATAGTCTCGGATCAACCATGGTCTGATACAGCAATCTGAGTATTGCAGGGAGTAATAGTCTCGGATCAACAATGGTCTGATACAGCAATTTGAGGATTGCAGGGAGTAATAGTCTCGGATCAATCATGGTGTGGTACAGCAATCTGAGTATTGCAGGGAGTGATAGTCTCGGATCAATCATGGTCTGATACAGCAATCTTAGTATTGCAGGGAGTAATAGTCTCGGATCAATCATGGTCTGATACAGCAATCAGCGTATTGCAGGGATAATAGTCTCGGATCAATCATGGTCTGATACAGCAATCTGCATATTGCAGGGACAATAGTCTCGGATCAATCATGGTCTGATACAGCAATCTGAGTATTGCAGGGAGTAATAATCTGAGTATTGCAGGGATAATAGTCTCGGATCAATCATGGTCTGATACAGCAATCTGAGTTTTGCAGGGATAATAGTCTCGGATCAATAATGGTCTGGTACAGCAATCTGAGTATTGCAGGGAGTAATAGTCTCGGATCAGTAATGGTCTGGTACAGCAATCTGTGTATTGCAGGGAGTAATAGTCTCGGATCAGTCATGTTCTGATACAGCAATCTGAGTATTGCAGGGAGTATTAGTCTCGGATCAATCATGGTCTGATACAGCAATCTGAGGGTTGCAGGGAGTAATAATCTGAGTATTGCAGTGATAATAGTCTCGGATCAATCATGGTGTGATACAGCAATCTGCGTATTGAAGGGACAATACTCCCGGATCAATCATAGTCTGGTACAGCAATCTGAGTATTGCAAGAAATAATAGTCTCGGATCAATCATGGTCTGGTACAGCAATCTGAGTATTGCAGGGAGTAATAGTCTCGGATCAACCATGGTCTGATTCAGCAATCTGAGTATTGCAGGGAGTAATAGTCTCGGATCAACAATGGTCTGATACAGCAATTTGAGGATTGCAGGGAGTAATAGTCTCGGATCAATCATGGTGTGGTACAGCAATCTGAGTATTGCAGGGAGTAATAGTCTCGGATCAATCATGGTCTGATACAGCAATCTTAGTATTGCAGGGAGTAATAGTCTCGGATCAATCATGGTCTGATACAGCAATCTGCGTATTGCAGGGACAATAGTCTCGGATCAATCATGGTCTGATACAGCAATCTGAGTATTGCAGGGATAATAGTCTCGGATCAATCATGGTCTGATACAGCAATCTGCGTATTGCAGGGAAAATAGTCTCGGATCAATCATGGTCTGATACAGCAATCTGAGTATTGCAGGGAGTAATAATCTGAGTATTGCAGGGATATTAGTCCCGGATCAATTATGGTCTGATACAGCAATCTGAGTATTGCAGGGGGTAATTGTCTCGGATCAATCATGGTCTGATACAGCAATCTGAGGATTGCAGGGATAATAGTCTCGGATCAATCATGCTCTGGTACAGCAATCTGAGTATTGCAGGGAGTAATAATCTGAGTATTGCAGGGATAATAGTCTCGGATCAATCATGGTCTGGTACAGCAATCCGAGTATTGCAGGGATAATAGTCTCGGATCAATCATGGTCTGGTACAGGAATCTGAGTATTGCAGGGTGTAATAGTCTCGGATCAATCATGTTCTGGTACAGCAATCTGAGTATTGCAGGGATAATAGTCTCGGATCAATCATGGTCTGGTACAGCAATCTGAGTACTGCAGGGAGTAATAGTCTCGGATCAATAATGGTCTGGTACAGCAATCTGTGTATTGCAGGGAGTAATAGTCTCGGATCAATCATGGTCTGATACAGCAATCTGAGTATTGCAGGGAGCAATAGCCTCGGATCAATCATGGTCTGGTACAGCAATCTGAGTATTGCAGGGACTATTAGTCTCCGATCAATCATGGTCTGATACAGCAATCTGAGGATTGCAGGGAGTAATAATCTGAGTATTGCAGGGATAATAGTCTCGGATCAATCATGGTCTGATACAGCAATCTGAGTTTTGCAGGGATAATAGTCTCGGATCAATAATGGTCTGGTACAGCAATCTGAGTATTGCAGGGAGTAATAGTCTCGGATCAGTAATGGTCTGGTACAGCAATCTGTGTATTGCAGGGAGTAATAGTCTCGGATCAGTCATGTTCTGATACAGCAATCTGAGTATTGCAGGGAGTATTAGTCTCGGATCAATCATGGTCTGATACAGCAATCTGAGGGTTGCAGGGAGTAATAATCTGAGTATTGCAGTGATAATAGTCTCGGATCAATCATGGTGTGATACAGCAATCTGCGTATTGAAGGGACAATACTCCCGGATCAATCATAGTCTGGTACAGCAATCTGAGTATTGCAAGAAATAATAGTCTCGGATCAATCATGGTCTGGTACAGCAATCTGAGTATTGCAGGGAGTAATAGTCTCGGATCAACCATGGTCTGATACAGCAATCTGAGTATTGCAGGGAGTAATAGTCTCGGATCAACAATGGTCTGATACAGCAATTTGAGGATTGCAGGGAGTAATAGTCTCGGATCAATCATGGTGTGGTACAGCAATCTGAGTATTGCAGGGAGTAATAGTCTCGGATCAATCATGGTCTGATACAGCAATCTTAGTATTGCAGGGAGTAATAGTCTCGGATCAATCATGGTCTGATACAGCAATCTGCGTATTGCAGGGACAATAGTCTCGGATCAATCATGGTCTGATACAGCAATCTGAATATTGCAGGGATAATAGTCTCGGATCAATCATGGTCTGATACAGCAATCTGCGTATTGCAGGGAAAATAGTCTCGGATCAATCATGGTCTGATACAGCAATCTGAGTATTGCAGGGAGTAATAATCTGAGTATTGCAGGGATATTAGTCCCGGATCAATTATGGTCTGATACAGCAATCTGAGTATTGCAGGGGGTAATTGTCTCGGATCAATCATGGTCTGATACAGCAATCTGAGGATTGCAGTGAGTAATAGTCTCGGATCAATCATGGTCTGGTACAGCAAGCTGAGTATTGCAGGGAGTAATAGTCTCGGATCAATCATGGTCTGATAAAGCAATCTGAGTATTGCAGGGAGTAATAATCTGAGTATTGCAGGGATAATAGTCTCCGATCAATTATGGTCTGATACAGCAGTTTGAGTATTGCAGGGATAATAGTCTCGGATCAATCATGGTCTGATACAGCAATCTGCGTATTGCCGGGACAATAGTCTCGGATCAATCATGGTCTGGTACAGCAATCTGAGTATTGCAGGAGTAATAGTCTCGGATCAACCATGGTCTGATACAGCAATCTGAGTATTGCAGGGAGTAGTAGTCTCGGATAAATCATGGTCTGGTACAGCAATCTGAGTATTGCAGGGTGTAAGAATCTGAGTATTGCAGTGATAATAGTCTCGGATCAATCATGGTGTGATACAGCAATCTGCGTATTGAAGGGACAATACTCCCGGATCAATCATAGTCTGGTACAGCAATCTGAGTATTGCAGGAAGTAATAGTCTCGGAACAATCATGGTCTGGTACAGCAATCTGAGTATTGCAGGGAGTAATAGTCTCGGATCAACCATGGTCTGATACTGCAATCTGAGTTTTGCAGGGAGTAATAGTCTCGGATCAACAATGGTCTGATACAGCAATTTGAGGATTGCAGGGAGTAATAGTCTCGGATCAATCATGGTGTGGTACAGCAATCTGAGTATTGCAGGGAGTAATAGTCTCGGATCAATCATGGTCTGATACAGCAATCTTAGTATTGCAGGGAGTAATAGTCTCGGATCAATCATGGTCTGATACAGCAATCTGCGTATTGCAGGGATAATAGTCTCGGATCAATCATGGTCTGATACAGCAATCTGCATATTGCAGGGACAATAGTCTCGGATCAATCATGGTCTGATACAGCAATCTGCATATTGCAGGGATAATAGTCCCGGATCAATCATGGTCTGATACAGCAATCTGAGTATTGCAGGGATAATAGTGTCGGATCAATCATGGTCTGATACAGCAATCTGAGTATTGCAGGGATAATAGTCTCGGATCAATCATGGTCTGGTACAGCAATCTGAGTATTGCAGGGAGTAATAATCTGAGTATTGCAGGGATAATAGTCTCGGATCAATCAAGGTCTGGTACAGGAATCTGAGTATTGCAGGGACTATTAGTCTCCGATCAATCATGGTCTGATACAGCAATCTGAGGATTGCAGGGAGTAATAATCTGAGTATTGCAGGGATAATAGTCTCGGATCAATCATGGTCTGATACAGCAATCTGAGTTTTGCAGGGATAATAGTCTCGGATCAATCATAGTCTGGTACAGCAATCTGAGTATTGCAGGGAGTAATAGTCTCGGATCAATAATGGTCTGGTACAGCAATCTGTGTATTGCAGGGAGTAATAGTCTCGGATCAATCATGGTCTGATACAGCAATCTGAGTATTGCAGGGAGTAATAGTCTCGGATCAATCATGGTCAGATACAGCAATCTGAGGGTTGCAGGGAGTAATAATCTGAGTATTGCAGGGATAATAGTCCCGGATCAATCATGGTCTGATACAGCAATCTGAGTATTGCAGGGTTAATAGTCTCGGATCAATCATGGTCTGATACAGCAATCCGAGTATTGCAGGGACAATACTTTCTGATCAACCATGGTCTGATACAGCAATCTGAGTATTGCAGTGAGTAATAGTCTCGGATCAATCATGGTCTGGTACAGCAATCTGAGTATTGCAGGGAGTAAGAATCTGAGTATTCCAGTGATAATAGTCCCGGATCAATCATGGTGTAATACAGCAATCTGCGAATTGAAGGGACAATACTGCCTGATCAATCATGGTCTGGTACAGCAATCTGAGTATTGCAGGGTGTAATAGTCTCGGATCAATCATGGGCTGGCACAGTAATCTGAGTATTGCAGGGAGTAATAGTCTCGGATCAATCATTGTCTGATACAGCAATCGGAGTATTGCAGGAAGTAATAGTCTCGGATCAACCATGGTCTGATACAGCAATCTGAGTATTGCAGGGAGTAATAATCTCGGATCAACAATGGTCTGATACAGCAATCTGAGGATTGCAGGGAGTAATAGTCTCGGATCAATCATGGTGTGGTACAGCAATCTGAGTATTGCAGGGAGTAATAGTCTCGGATCAATCATGGTCTGATACAGCAATCTGAGTATTGCAGGGAGTAATAGTCTCGGATCAATCATGGTCTGATACAGCAATCTGCGTATTGCAGGGACAATAGTCTCGGATCAATCATGGTCTGATACAGCAATCTGAGTATTGCAGGGATAATAGTCTCGGATCAATCATGGTCTGATACAGCAATCTGCGTATTGCAGGGACAATAGTCTCGGATCAATCATGGTCTGATACAGCAATCTGAGTATTGCAGGGAGTAATAGTCTCGGATCAATAATGGTCTGGTACAGCAATCTGAGTATTGCAGGGAGTAATAGTCTCGGATCAGTAATGGTCTGGTACAGCAATCTGTGTATTGCAGGGAGTAATAGTCTCGGATCAGTCATGTTCTGATACAGCAATCTGAGTATTGCAGGGAGTATTAGTCTCGGATCAATCATGGTCTGATACAGCAATCTGAGGGTTGCAGGGAGTAATAATCTGAGTATTGCAGTGATAATAGTCTCGGATCAATCATGGTGTGATACAGCAATCTGCGTATTGAAGGGACAATACTCCCGGATCAATCATAGTCTGGTACAGCAATCTGAGTATTGCAAGAAATAATAGTCTCGGATCAATCATGGTCTGGTACAGCAATCTGAGTATTGCAGGGAGTAATAGTCTCGGATCAACCATGGTCTGATACAGCAATCTGAGTATTGCAGGGAGTAATAGTCTCGGATCAACAATGGTCTGATACAGCAATTTGAGGATTGCAGGGAGTAATAGTCTCGGATCAATCATGGTGTGGTACAGCAATCTGAGTATTGCAGGGAGTAATAGTCTCGGATCAATCATGGTCTGATACAGCAATCTTAGTATTGCAGGGAGTAATAGTCTCGGATCAATCATGGTCTGATACAGCAATCTGCGTATTGCAGGGACAATAGTCTCGGATCAATCATGGTCTGATACAGCAATCTGAATATTGCAGGGATAATAGTCTCGGATCAATCATGGTCTGATACAGCAATCTGCGTATTGCAGGGAAAATAGTCTCGGATCAATCATGGTCTGATACAGCAATCTGAGTATTGCAGGGAGTAATAATCTGAGTATTGCAGGGATATTAGTCCCGGATCAATTATGGTCTGATACAGCAATCTGAGTATTGCAGGGGGTAATTGTCTCGGATCAATCATGGTCTGATACAGCAATCTGAGGATTGCAGTGAGTAATAGTCTCGGATCAATCATGGTCTGGTACAGCAAGCTGAGTATTGCAGGGAGTAATAGTCTCGGATCAATCATGGTCTGATAAAGCAATCTGAGTATTGCAGGGAGTAATAATCTGAGTATTGCAGGGATAATAGTCTCCGATCAATTATGGTCTGATACAGCAGTTTGAGTATTGCAGGGATAATAGTCTCGGATCAATCATGGTCTGATACAGCAATCTGCGTATTGCCGGGACAATAGTCTCGGATCAATCATGGTCTGGTACAGCAATCTGAGTATTGCAGGAGTAATAGTCTCGGATCAACCATGGTCTGATACAGCAATCTGAGTATTGCAGGGAGTAGTAGTCTCGGATAAATCATGGTCTGGTACAGCAATCTGAGTATTGCAGGGTGTAAGAATCTGAGTATTGCAGTGATAATAGTCTCGGATCAATCATGGTGTGATACAGCAATCTGCGTATTGAAGGGACAATACTCCCGGATCAATCATAGTCTGGTACAGCAATCTGAGTATTGCAGGAAGTAATAGTCTCGGAACAATCATGGTCTGGTACAGCAATCTGAGTATTGCAGGGAGTAATAGTCTCGGATCAACCATGGTCTGATACTGCAATCTGAGTTTTGCAGGGAGTAATAGTCTCGGATCAACAATGGTCTGATACAGCAATTTGAGGATTGCAGGGAGTAATAGTCTCGGATCAATCATGGTGTGGTACAGCAATCTGAGTATTGCAGGGAGTAATAGTCTCGGATCAATCATGGTCTGATACAGCAATCTTAGTATTGCAGGGAGTAATAGTCTCGGATCAATCATGGTCTGATACAGCAATCTGCGTATTGCAGGGATAATAGTCTCGGATCAATCATGGTCTGATACAGCAATCTGCATATTGCAGGGACAATAGTCTCGGATCAATCATGGTCTGATACAGCAATCTGCATATTGCAGGGATAATAGTCCCGGATCAATCATGGTCTGATACAGCAATCTGAGTATTGCAGGGATAATAGTGTCGGATCAATCATGGTCTGATACAGCAATCTGAGTATTGCAGGGATAATAGTCTCGGATCAATCATGGTCTGGTACAGCAATCTGAGTATTGCAGGGAGTAATAATCTGAGTATTGCAGGGATAATAGTCTCGGATCAATCAAGGTCTGGTACAGGAATCTGAGTATTGCAGGGACTATTAGTCTCCGATCAATCATGGTCTGATACAGCAATCTGAGGATTGCAGGGAGTAATAATCTGAGTATTGCAGGGATAATAGTCTCGGATCAATCATGGTCTGATACAGCAATCTGAGTTTTGCAGGGATAATAGTCTCGGATCAATCATAGTCTGGTACAGCAATCTGAGTATTGCAGGGAGTAATAGTCTCGGATCAATAATGGTCTGGTACAGCAATCTGTGTATTGCAGGGAGTAATAGTCTCGGATCAATCATGGTCTGATACAGCAATCTGAGTATTGCAGGGAGTAATAGTCTCGGATCAATCATGGTCAGATACAGCAATCTGAGGGTTGCAGGGAGTAATAATCTGAGTATTGCAGGGATAATAGTCCCGGATCAATCATGGTCTGATACAGCAATCTGAGTATTGCAGGGTTAATAGTCTCGGATCAATCATGGTCTGATACAGCAATCCGAGTATTGCAGGGACAATACTTTCTGATCAACCATGGTCTGATACAGCAATCTGAGTATTGCAGTGAGTAATAGTCTCGGATCAATCATGGTCTGGTACAGCAATCTGAGTATTGCAGGGAGTAAGAATCTGAGTATTCCAGTGATAATAGTCCCGGATCAATCATGGTGTAATACAGCAATCTGCGAATTGAAGGGACAATACTGCCTGATCAATCATGGTCTGGTACAGCAATCTGAGTATTGCAGGGTGTAATAGTCTCGGATCAATCATGGGCTGGCACAGTAATCTGAGTATTGCAGGGAGTAATAGTCTCGGATCAATCATTGTCTGATACAGCAATCGGAGTATTGCAGGAAGTAATAGTCTCGGATCAACCATGGTCTGATACAGCAATCTGAGTATTGCAGGGAGTAATAATCTCGGATCAACAATGGTCTGATACAGCAATCTGAGGATTGCAGGGAGTAATAGTCTCGGATCAATCATGGTGTGGTACAGCAATCTGAGTATTGCAGGGAGTAATAGTCTCGGATCAATCATGGTCTGATACAGCAATCTGAGTATTGCAGGGAGTAATAGTCTCGGATCAATCATGGTCTGATACAGCAATCTGCGTATTGCAGGGACAATAGTCTCGGATCAATCATGGTCTGATACAGCAATCTGAGTATTGCAGGGATAATAGTCTCGGATCAATCATGGTCTGATACAGCAATCTGCGTATTGCAGGGACAATAGTCTCGGATCAATCATGGTCTGATACAGCAATCTGAGTATTGCAGGGAGTAATAATCTGAGTATTGCAGGGATAATAGTCCCGGATTAATCATGGTCTGATACAGCAATCTGAGTATTGCAGGGATAATAGTCTCGGATCAATCATGGTCTGGTACAGCAATCTGAGTACTGCAGGGAGTAATAGTCTCGGATCAATCATGGTCTGGTACACCAATCTGAGTATTGCAGGGAGTAGGATATCTGAGTATTGCAGTGATAATAGTCTCGGATCAATCATGGTGTGATTCAGCAATCTGCGTATTGAAGGGACAATACTCTAGGATCAATCATGGTCTCGTACAGCAATCTGAGTATTGCAGGGACAATACGTTCTGATCAATCATGGTCTGGTACAGCAATCTGAATATTGCAGGGAGTAATAGTCTCGGATCAACCATGGTCTGATACAGCAATATGAGTATTGCAGGGAGTAATAGTCTCGGATCAATAATGGTCTGGTACCGCAATCTGGGTATTGTAGGGAGTAATAGTCTCGGATAAATCATGGTCTGATACAGCAATCTCAGTATTGCATGGAGTAATAGTCTCGGATTAATCATGCTCTGGTACAGCAATCTGAGTACTGCAGTGAGTAATAATCTGAGTATTGCAGGGATAATAGTCTCGGATCAATTATGGTCTGATACAGCAATCTGAGCATTGCAGGGAGCAATAGTCTCGGATCAATGATGGTATGGTACAGCAATCTGAGTATTGCAGGGAGTAATAGTCTCGGATCAATCATGGTCTGATACAGCAATCTGAGTATTGCAGGGAGTTATACTCTCGGATCCACCATGGTCTGATACAGCAATCTGAGTATTGCAGGGAGTAATAGTCTCGGATCAATTATGGTCTGATACAGCAATCTGAGGGTTGCAGGGATTAATAATCTGAGTATGACAGGGATAATAGTCTCGGATCAATCATGGTCTGATACTCAATCTGAGTATTGCAGGGATAATAGTCTCGGATCAATTATGGTCTGATACAGCAATCTGAGTATTGCAGGGAGTAATAGTCTCGGATCAATAATGGGCGGGTACAGCAATCTGAGTATTGCAGGGAGTAATAGTCTCTGATCAATCATGGTCTGATACAGCAATCTGAGTATTGCGGGGAGTAATACTCTCGGATCAACCATGGTCTGATACAGCAATCTGAGTATTGCTGGGAGTAATAGTCTCGGATCAAACATGGTCTGGTACAGCAATCTGAGTATTGCAGGGAGTAATAGTCTCGGATCAATCATGGTCTGGTACAGCAATCTGAGTATTGCAGGTGGTAATAGTCTCGGATCAATCATGGTCTGATACAGCAATCTGAGGATTGCAGGGGGTAATAGTCTCGGATCAATCATGGTCTTGTAGAGCAATCTGAGTATTGCAGGGAGTAATAGTCTCGGATCAATCATGGTCTGATACAGCAATCTGAGTATTGCAGGGAGTAATAGTCTCGGATCAATCATGGTCTGATACAGCAATCTGCGTATTGCAGGGTCAATAGTCTCGGATCAATCATGGTCTGGTACAGCAATCTGAGTATTGCAGGGATAATAGTCTCGGATCAATCATGGTCTGATACAGCAATCTGCGTATTGCTTGGACATTAGTCTCGGATCAATCATGGTTTGATACAGCAATCTGAGTATGGCAGGGAGCAATAATCTGTGTATTGCAGGGATAATAGTCCCGGATCAATCATGGTCTGATACAGCAATCTGAGTATTGCAGGGATAATAGTCTCGGATCAATCATGGTCTGATACAGCAATCTGAGTATTGCAGGGATAATAGTCTCGGATCAATCATGGTCTGGTACAGCAATCTGAGTATTGCAGGGAGTAATAATCTGAGTATTGCAGGGATAATAGTCTCGGATCAATCATGGTCTGGTACAGCAATCTGCGTATTGCAGGGACAATAGCCTCGGATCAATCATGGTCTGGTACAGCAATCTGAGTATTGCAGGGATAATAGTCTTGGATCAATCATGGTCTGATACAGCAATCTGCGTATTGCTTGGACATTAGTCTCGGATGAAACATGGTCTGATACAGCAATCTGAGTATTGCAGGGAGTAATAATCTGTGTATTGCAGGGATAATAGTCCCGGATCAATCATGGTCTGATACAGCAATCTGAGTATTGCAGGGATAATAGTCTCGGATCAATCATGGTCTGATACAGCAATCTGAGTATTGCAGGGATAATAGTCTCGGATCAATCATGGTCTGGTACAACAATCTGAGTATTGCAGGGAGTAATAATCTGAGTATTGCAGGGATAATAGTCTCGGATCAATCATGGTCTGGTACAGCAATCTGGGCATTGCAGGGATAATAGTCTCGGATCAAACATGGTCTGGTACAGCAATCTGAGTATTGCAGGGAGTAACATTCTCAGATCAATCATGGTCTGGTACAGCAATCTGAGTATTGCAGGGAGTAATAGTCTCGGATCAACCATGGTCTGATACAGCAATCTGAGTATTGCAGAGAGTAATAGTCTCGGATCAATCATGGTCTGGTACAGCAATTTGAGTATTGCAGGGAGTAATAATCTGAGTATTGCAGGGATAATAGTCCCGTATCAATCATGGTCTGATACAGCAATCCGAGTATTGCAGGGATAATAGTCTCGGATCAATCATGGTCTGATACAGCAATCTGAGTATTGCAGAGAGTAATAGTCTCGGATCAATCATGGTCTGGTACAGCAATCTGAGTATTGCAGGGATAATAGTCACGGATCAATCATGGTCTGATACAGCAATCTGAGTATTGCAGGGCTAACAGTCTCGGTTCAATCATGGTCTGGTGCAGCAATCTGAGTATTGCAGGGGGTAATAGTCTCTAATCAATCATGGTCTGATACAGCAATCTGAGGATTGCAGTGAGTCATAGTCTCGGATCAATCATGGTATGGTACAGCAATCTGAGAATTGCAGGGATAATAGTCTCGGATCAATCATGGTCTGGTACAGCAATCGGAGTATTGCAGGGAGTAATAGTCTCGGATCAATCATGGTCTGGTACAGCAATCTGAGTATTGCAGGGAGTAATAGTCTCGGAACAATCATGGTCTGATACAGGAATCTGAGGTTTGCAGGGAGCGATAATCTGAGTATTGCAGGGATAATAGTCTCGGATGAATCATGGTCTGATACAGCAATCTGAGTATTGCAGGGATAATAGTCTCGGAACAATCATGGTCTGGTACAGCAATCTGTGTATTGCAGGGAGTAATAGTCTCGGATCAATCATGGTCTGATACAGCAATCTGAGTATTGCAGAGAGTAATGGTCTCGGATCAATCATGTTCTGGTACAGCAATCTGAGTATTGCAGGGAGTAATAATCTGAGTATTGCAGGGATAATAGTCTCGGATCAATTATGGTCTGATACAGCAATCTGAGTATTGCAGGGATAATAGTCTCGGAACAATCATGGTCTGGTACAGCAATCTGTGTATTGCAGGGAGTAATAGTCTCGGATCAATCATGGTCTGATACAGCAATCTGAGTATTGCAGAGAGTAATGGTCTCGGATCAATCATGTTCTGGTACAGCAATCTGAGTATTGCAGGGAGTAATAATCTGAGTATTGCAGGGATAATAGTCTCGGATCAATTATGGTCTGATACAGCAATATGAGTATTGCAGGGATAATAGTCTCGGATCAATCATGGGCTGGTACAGCAATCTGAGTATTACAGGGAGTAATAGACTCGGATCAATCATTGTCTGATACAACAATCTGAGTATTGCAGGAAGTAGTAGTCTCGGATCAATCATGGTCTGGTACAGCAATCTGATTATTGCAGGGAGTAATAGTCTCGGATCAACCATGGTCTGATACAGCAATCTGATTATTGCAGAGAGTAATAGTCTCGGATCAACCATGGTCTGATACAGCAATCTGAGTATTGGAGGGAGTAATAGTCTCGGATCAATAATGGTCAGGTACAGCAATCTGTGTATTGCAGGGTGTAGTAGTCTCGGATCAATCATGGTCTGGTACAGCAATCTGAGTATTGCAGGGAGTAATAATCTGAGTATTGCAGGGATAATAGTCTCGGATCAATTATGGTCTGATACAGCAATTTGAGTATTGCAGGGATAATAGTCTCGGATCAATCATGGTCTGATACAGCAATCTGCGTATTGCCGGGACAATAGTCTCGGATCAATCATGGTCTGGTACAGCAATCTGAGTATTGCAGGGAGTAATAGTCTCGGATCAACCATGGCCTGATACAGCAATCTGAGTATTGCAGGGATAATAGTCTCGGATCAATCATGGTTTGGTACAGCAATCTGAGTATTGCAGGGAGTAATAATCTGAGTATTGTAGGGATTATAGTTTCGGATCAATCATGGTCTGGTACAGCAATCTGAGCATTGCAGGGTGTAATAGTCTCGGATCAATCATGGTCTGATACAGCAATCCGAGTATTGCAGGGATAATAGTCTCGGATCAATCATGTTCCGGTACAGCAATCTGAGTATTGCAGGGATAATAGTCTCGGATCAATCATGGTCTGGTACAGCAATCGGAGTATTGCAGGGAGTAATAGTCTCGGATCAATCATGGTCTGGCACATCAATCTGAGTATTGCAGGGTCTATTAGTCTCCGATCAATCATGGTCTGATACAGCAATCTGAGGATTGCAGGGAGTAATAATCTGAGTATTGCAGGGATAATAGTCTCGGATCAATCATGGTCTGATACAGCAATCTGAGTTTTGCAGGGATAATAGTCTCGGATCAATCATGGTCTGATACAGCAATCTGAGTATTGCAGGGATAATATTCTCGGATCAATCATGGTCTGATACAGCAATCTGAGTATTGCGGGGAGAATAATTTCTGATCAATCATGGTCTGGTACAGCAATCTGAGTATTGCAGGGAGTAATAGTCTCGGATCAACGATGGTATGGTACAGCATTCTGAGCATTGCAGGAAGTAATAGTCTCGGATCAATCATGGTCTGATACAGCAATCTGAGTATTGCAGGGAGTAATAGTCTCGGATCAACCATGGTCTGATACAGCAATCTGAGTATTGCAGGGAGTAATATTCTCGGATCAATCATGGTCTGGTACAGCAATCTGAATATTGCAGGGATAATAGTCTCGGATCAATCATGGTCTGATACAGCAATCTGAGTATTGCAGGGAGTAATAGTCTCGGACCAACGATGGTATGGTACAGCATTCTGAGCATTGCAGGAAGTAATAGTCTCGGATCAATCATGGTCTGATACAGCAATCTGAGTATTGCAGGGAGTAATAGTCTCGGATCAACCATGGTCTGATACAGCAATCTGAGTATTGCAGGGAGTAATAGTCTCGGATGAACCATGATCTGATACAGCAATCTGAGTATTGCAGGGAGTAATAGTCTCGGATCGACCATGGTCTGATAGAGCAATCTGAGTATTGCAGGGAGTAATAATCTGAGTATTGCAGGGATAGTAGTCCCGGATCAATCATGGTCTGATGCAGCAATCTGAGTATCGCAGGGATAATAAGCTCGGACCAATCATGGTCTGGTACAGCAATCTGCGTATTGCAGGGACAATAGTCTCGGATCAATCATGGTCTGGGACAGCAATCTGAGTATTGCATGGATAATAGTCTCGGATCAATCATGGTCTGATACAGCAATCTCCGTATTGCAGGGAGTAATAGTCTCGGATCAATCATGGTCTGGTACAGCAATCGGAGTATTGCAGGGAGTAATAGTCTCGGATCAATCATGGTCTGGTACAGCAATCTGAGTATTGCAGGGAGTAATAGTCTCGGAACAATCATGGTCTGATACAGCAATCTGAGGATTGCAGGGAGTAATAATCTGAGTATTGCAGGGATAATAGTCTCGGATGAATCATGGTCTGATACAGCAATCTGAGTATTGCAGGGATAATAGTCTCGGAACAATCATGGTCTGGTACAGCAATCTGTGTATTGCAGGGAGTAATAGTCTCGGATCAATCATGGTCTGATACAGCAATCTGAGTATTGCAGGGAGTAATAGTCTCGGATCAATCATGGTTTGGTACAGCAATCTGAGTATTGCAGGGAGTAATAATCTGAGTATTGCAGGGATAATAGTCTCGGATCAATCATGGTCTGATACAGCAATCTGCGTATTGCAGGGATAATAGTCTCGGAACAATCATGGTCTGGTACAGCAATCTGTGTATTGCAGGGAGTAATAGTCTCGGATCAATCATGGTCTGATACAGCAATCTGAGTATTGCAGAGAGTAATGGTCTCGGATCAATCATGTTCTGGTACAGCAATCTGAGTATTGCAGGGAGTAATAATCTGAGTATTGCAGGGATAATAGTCTCGGATCAATTATGGTCTGATACAGCAATATGAGTATTGCAGGGACAATAGTTTCGGATCAATCATGGTCTGGTACAGCAATGTGAGTATTGCAGGGAGTAATAGTCTCGGATCAATCATGGTATGGTACAGCAATCTGAGTATTGCAGGGAGTAATAGTCTCGGATCAACCATGCTCTGATACAGCAATCTGAGTATTGCAGGGAGTAATAGTCTCGGATCAATCATGGTTTGGTACAGCAATCTGAGTATTGCAGGGAGTAATAATCTGAGTATTGCAGGGATAATAGTCTCGGATCAATCATGGTCTGATACAGCAATCTGCGTATTGCAGGGACAATACGCTCGGAACAATCATGGTCTGGTACAGCAATCTGAGTATTGCAGTGTGTAATAGTCTCGGATCAATCATGGGCTGGTACAGCAATCTGAGTATTGCAGAGAGTAATAGACTCGGATCAATCATTGTCTGATACAACAATCTGAGTATTGCAGGAAGTAGTAGTCTCGGATCAATCATGGTCTGGTACAGCAATCTGAGTATTGCAGGGAGTAATAGTCTCGGATCAACCATGGTCTGATACAGCAATCTGATTATTGCAGAGAGTAATAGTCTCGGATCAACCATGGTCTGATACAGCAATCTGAGTATTGGAGGGAGTAATAGTCTCGGATCAATAATGGTCAGGTACAGCAATCTGTGTATTGCAGGGTGTAGTAGTCTCGGATCAATCATGGTCTGGTACAGCAATCTGAGTATTGCAGGGAGTAATAATCTGAGTATTGCAGGGATAATAGTCTCGGATCAATTACGGTCTGATACAGCAATTTGAGTATTGCAGGGATAATAGTCTCGGATCAATCATGGTCTGATACAGCAATCTGCGTATTGCCGGGACAATAGTCTCGGATCAATCATGGTCTGGTACAGCAATCTGAGTATTGCAGGGAGTAATAGTCTCGGATCAACCATGGCCTGATACAGCAATCTGAGTATTGCAGGGATAATAGTCTCGGATCAATCATGGTTTGGTACAGCAATCTGAGTATTGCAGGGAGCAATAATCTGAGTATTGTAGGGATTATAGTTTCGGATCAATCATGGTCTGGTACAGCAATCTGAGCATTGCAGGGTGTAATAGTCTCGGATCAATCATGGTCTGATACAGCAATCCGAGTATTGCAGGGATAATAGTCTCGGATCAATCATGTTCCGGTACAGCAATCTGAGTATTGCAGGGATAATAGTCTCGGATCAATCATGGTCTGGTACAGCAATCGGAGTATTGCAGGGAGTAATAGTCTCGGATCAATCATGGTCTGGCACATCAATCTGAGTATTGCAGGGTCTATTAGTCTCCGATCAATCATGGTCTGATACAGCAATCTGAGGATTGCAGGGATAATAGTCTCGGATCAATCATGGTCTGATACAGCAATCTGAGTATTGCAGGGATAATATTCTCGGATCAATCATGGTCTGATACAGCAATCTGAGTATTGCGGGGAGAATACTTTCTGATCAATCATGGTCTGGTACAGCAATCTGAGTATTGCAGGGAGTAATAGTCTCGGATCAACGATGGTATACTACAGCATTCTGAGCATTGCAGGAAGTAATAGTCTCGGATCAATCATGGTCTGATACAGCAATCTGAGTATTGCAGGGAGTAATAGTCTCGGATCAACCATGGTCTGATACAGCAATCTGATTATTGCAGGGAGTAATATTCTCGGATCAATCATGGTCTGGTACAGCAATCTGAATATTGCAGGGATAATAGTCTCGGATCAATCATGGTCTGATACCGCAATCTGCGTATTGCAGGGAGTAGTAGTCTCGGATCAATGATGGTCTGGTACAGCAATCGGAGTATTGCAGGGAGTAATAGTCTCGGATCAATCATGGTCTGGCACATCAATCTGAGTATTGCAGGGTCTATTAGTCTCCGATCAATCATGGTCTGATACAGCAATCTGAGTATTGCAGGGAGTAATAATCTGAGTATTGCAGGGATAATAGTCTCGGATCAATCATGGTCTGATACAGCAATCTGAGTTTTGCAGGGATAATAGTCTCGGATCAATCATGGTCTGATACAGCAATCTGAGTATTGCAGGGATAATATTCTCGGATCAATCATGGTCTGATACAGCAATCTGAGTATTGCGGGGAGAATACTTTCTGATCAATCATGGTCTGGTACAGCAATCTGAGTATTGCAGGGAGTAATAGTCTCGGATCAACGATGGTATGGTACAGCATTCTGAGCATTGCAGGAAGTAATAGTCTCGGATCAATCATGGTCTGATACAGCAATCTGAGTATTGCAGGGAGTAATAGTCTCGGATCAACCATGGTCTGATACAGCAATCTGAGTATTGCAGGGAGTAATAGTCTCGGATGAACCATGATCTGATACAGCAATCTGAGTATTGCAGGGAGTAATAGTCTCGGATCGACCATGGTCTGATAGAGGAATTTGAGTATTGCAGGGAGTAATAGTCTCGGATCAATCATGGTCTGATACAGCAATCTGAGTATTGCAGGGAGTAATAATCTGAGTATTGCAG
This sequence comes from Mobula birostris, assembly GCF_030028105.1. Classification (NCBI taxonomy): domain Eukaryota; kingdom Metazoa; phylum Chordata; class Chondrichthyes; order Myliobatiformes; family Myliobatidae; genus Mobula; species Mobula birostris. The sequence continues at coordinate 92,073,763 of NC_092378.1, forward strand.
GGATAGTAGTCCCGGATCAATCATGGTCTGATGCAGCAATCTGAGTATCGCAGGGATAATAAGCTCGGACCAATCATGGTCTGGTACAGCAATCTGAGTATTGCAAGGGGTAATAGTCTCGGATCAATGATGGTCTGATACAGCAGTCTGAGGATTGCAGGGAGTAATAGTCTCGGATCAATCATTGTCTTGTACAGTAATCTGAGTATTGCAGGGAGTAATAGTCTCGGATCAATCATGGTCTGATACAGCAATCTGAGTATTGCAGGGAGTAATAGTCTCGGATCAATCATGGTATGCTACAGCAATCTGCGTATTGCAGGGACAATAGTCTCGGATCAATCATGGTCTGGGACAGCAATCTGAGTATTGCATGGATAATAGTCTCGGATCAATCATGGTCTGATACAGCAATCTGCGTATTGCAGGGAGTAATAGTCTCGGATCAATCATGGTCTGGTACAACAATCGGAGTATTGCAGGAAGTAATAGTCTCGGATCAATCATGGTCTGGTACAGCAATCTGAGTATTGCAGGGAGTAATAGTCTCGGAACAATCATGGTCTGATACAGCAATCTGAGGATTGCAGGGAGTAATAATCTGAGTATTGCAGGGATAATAGTCTCGGATGAATCATGGTCTGATACAGCAATCTGAGTATTGCAGGGATAATAGTCTCGGAACAATCATGGTCTGGTACAGCAATCTGTGTATTGCAGGGAGTAATAGTCTCGGATCAATCATGGTCTGATACAGCAATCTGAGTATTGCAGGGAGTAATGGTCTCGGATCAATCATGGTGTGGTACAGCAATCGGAGTATTGCAGGGAGTAATAGTCTCGGATCAATCATGGTCTGGTACAGCAATCTGAGTATTGCAGGGAGTAATAGTCTCGGAACAATCATGGTTTGGTACAGCAATCTGAGTATTGCAGGGAGTAATAATCTGAGTATTGCAGGGATAATAGTCTCGGATCAATCATGGTCTGATACAGCAATCTGCGTATTTCAGGGACATACGCTCGGATCAACCATGGTCTGATACAGCAATCTGATTATTGCAGAGAGTAATAGTCTCGGATCAACCATGGTCTGATACAGCAATCTGAGTATTGGACGGAGTAATAGTCTCGGATCAATCATGGTCTGATACAGCAATCTGAGGATTGCAGGGATTAATAGTCTCGGATCAATCATGGTCTGGTACAGCAATCTGAGTATTGCAGGGAGTAATAGTCTCCGATCAGTCATGGTCTGATACAGTAATCTGCGTATTGCATGGACAATAGTCTCGGATCAATCATGGTCTGGTACAGCAATCTGAGTATTGCAGGGCGTAATAGTATCGGATCAACCATGGTCTGATACAGTAATCTGAGTATTGCAGGGAGTAATAGTCTCGGATCAAACATGGACTGGTACAGCAATCTGAGTATTGCAGTGAGTAATAATCTGAGTATTGCAGGGATTATAGTCTCGGATCAATCATGGTCTGATACAGCAATTTGCGAATTGCAGGGAAAATACTCTCGGATCAATGATGGTCTGGTACAGCAATCTGAGTATTGCAGGGAGTAATAGTCTCGGATCAATCATTGTCTGATACAGCAGTCGGAGTATTGAAGGAAGTAATAGTCTCGGATCAATCATGTTCTGGTACAGCAATCTGAGTATTGCCGGGAGTAATAGTCTCGGATCAACCATGGTCCGATACAGCAATCTGAGTATTACAGGGAATAATTGTCTCAGATCAACCATGGTCTGATACAGCAATCTGATTATTGCAGAGAGTAATAGTCTCGGATCAACCACGGTCTGATACAGCAATCTGAGTATTTGAGGGAGTAATAGTCTCGGATCAACCATGGTCTGATACAGCAATCTGAGGATTGCAGGGAGTAATAGTCTCGGATCGACCATGGTCTGATACAGCAATTTGAGTATTGCAGGGAGTAATAGTCTCGGATCAATCATGGTCTGATACAGCAATCTGCGTATTGCAGGGACAATACTCTCGGATCAATCATGGTCTGGAACAGCAATCTGAGTATTGCAGGGTGTAATAGTCTCGGATCAATTATGGGCTGGTACAGCAATCTGAGTATTGCAGGGAGTAATAGTCTCGGATCAATCATTGTCTGATACAGCAATCTGAGTATTGCAGGAAGTAATAGTCTCGGATCAATCATGGTCTGGTACAGCAATCTGAGTATTGCAGGGAGTAATAGTCTCGGATCAACCATGGTCTGATACAGCAATCTGATTATTGCAGAGAGTAATAGTCTCGGATCAACCATGGTCTGATACAGCAATCTGAGGATTGCAGGGAGTAATAGTCTCGGATCAATCATGGTCTGGTACAGCAATCTGAGTATTGCAGGGAGTAATAGTCTCGGATCAATCATGGTCTGATACAGTAATCTGAGTATTGCAGGGAGTAATAGTCTCGGATCAATCATGGTCTGATACAGCAATCTGCGTATTGCAGGGACAATAGTCTCGGATCAATCATGGTCTGGTACAGCAATCTGAGTATTGCAGGGATAATAGTCTCGGATCAATCATGGTCTGATACAGCAATCTGCGTATTGCACGGAAAATAGTCTCGGATCAATCATGGTCTGGTACAGCAATCTGAGTATTGCAGGGAGTAATAGTCTCGGATCAACCATGGTCTGATACAGCAATCTGAGTATTGCAGGGAGTAATAGTCTCGGATCAATCATGGTCTGGTACAGCAATCTGAGTATTGCAGGGAGTAATAATCTGAGTATTGCAGGGATTATAGTCTCGGATCAATCACGGTCTGATACAACAATCTGTGTATTGCAGGGACAATACTCTCGGATCAATCATGGTCTGGTACAGCAATCTGAGTATTGCAGGGTGTAATAGTCTCGGATCAATCATGGTCTGGTACAGCAATCTGAGTATTGCAGGGAGTAATAGTCTCGGATTAATCATTGTCTGATACAGCAATCGGAGTATTGCAGGAAGTAATAGTCTCGGATCAATCATGGTCTGGTACAGCAATCTGAGTATTGCAGGGAGTAATAGTTTCGGATCAACCATGGTCTGATACAGCAATCTGAGTATTGCAGAGAATAATTGTCTCAGATCAACCATGGCCTGATACAGCAATCTGATTATCGCAGTGAGTAATAGTCTCGGATCAACCACGGTCTGATACTGCAATCTGAGTATTGGAGGGAGTAATAGTCTCGGATCAACCACGGTCTGATACAGCAATCTGATGATTGCAGGGAGTAATAGTCTTGGATCAATCATGGTCTGGTACAGCAATCTGAGTATTGCAGGGAGTAATAGTCTCCGATCAATCATGGTCTGATACAGCAATCTGAGTATTGCAGGGAGTAATAGTCTTGGATCAACGATGGTCTGATACAGCAATCTGCGTATTGCAGGGACAATAGTCTCGGATCAATCATGGTCTGGTACAGCAATCTGAGTATTGCAGGGATAATAGTCTCGGATCAATCATGGTCTGATACAGCAATCTGCGTATTGCAGGGACAATAGTCTCGGATCAATCATGGTCTGATACAGCAATCTGAATATTGCAGGGAGTAATAATCTGAGTATTGCAGGGATAATATTCCCGATCAATCATGGTCTGATACAGTAATCTGAGTATTGCAGGGATAATAGTCTCGGATCAGTCATGGTCTGATACAGCAATCTGAGTATTGCAGGGATAATAGTCTCGGATCAATCATGGTCTGGTACAGCAATCTGAGTATTGCAGGGAGTAATAATCTGAGTATTGCAGGGATAATAGTCTCGGATCAATCATGGTGTGATACAGCAATCTGCGTATTGAAGGGACAATACTCCCGGATCAATCATGGTCTGGTACAGCAATCTGAGTATTGCAGGGTGTAATATTCTCGGATCAATCATGCGCTGGCACAGCAATCTGATTATCGCAGTGAGTAATAGTCTCGGATCAACCACGGTCTGATACTGCAATCTGAGTATTGGAGGGAGTAATAGTCTCGGATCAACCACGGTCTGATACAGCAATCTGATGATTGCAGGGAGTAATAGTCTTGTATCAATCATGGTCTGGTACAGCAATCTGAGTATTGCAGGGAGTAATAGTCTCCGATCAATCATGGTCTGATACAGCAATCTGAGTATTGCAGGGAGTAATAGTCTTGGATCAATGATGGTCTGATACAGCAATCTGCGTATTGCAGGGACAATAGTCTCGGATCAATCATGGTCTGGTACAGCAATCTGAGTATTGCAGGGATAATAGTCTCGGATCAATCATGGTCTGATACAGCAATCTGCGTATTGCAGGGACAATAGTCTCGGATCAATCATGGTCTGATACAGCAATCTGAATATTGCAGGGAGTAATAATCTGAGTATTGCAGGGATAATAGTCCCGGATCAATCATGGTCTGATACAGTAATCTGAGTATTGCAGGGATAATAGTCTCGGATCAGTCATGGTCTGATACTGCAATCTGAGTATTGCAGGGATAATAGTCTCGGATCAATCATGGTCTGGTACAGCAATCTGAGTATTGCAGGGAGTAATAATCTGAGTATTGCAGGGATAATAGTCTCGGATCAATCATGGTGTGATACAGCAATCTGCGTATTGAAGGGACAATACTCCCGGATCAATCATGGTCTGGTACAGCAATCTGAGTATTGCAGTGAGTAATAGTCTCTGATCAATCATTGTCTGATACAGCAATCGGAGTATTGCAGGAAGTAATAGTCTCGGATCACTCATGGTCTGGTACAGCAATCTGAGTATTGCAGGGAGTAATAGTCTCGGATCAACCATGGTCTGATACAGCAATCTGAGTATTGCAGGGAGTAATAGTCTCGGATCAACAATGGTCTGATACAGCAATCTGAGGATTGCAGGGAGTAATAGTCTCGGATCAATCATGGTGTGGTACAGCAATCTGAGTATTGCAGGGAGCAATAGTCTCGGATCAATCATGGTCTGATACAGCAATCTGAGTATTGCAGGGAGTAATAGTCTCGGATCAATCATGGTCAGATACAGCAATCTGCGTATTGCAGGGACAATAGTCTCGGATCAATCATGGTCTGATACAGCATTCTGAGTATTGCAGGGATAATAGTCTCGGATCAATCATGGTCTGATACTGCAATCTGCGTATTGCAGGGACAATAGTCTCGGATCAATCATGGTCTGATACAGCAATCTGAGTATTGCTGGGAGTAATAATCTGAGTATTGCAGGGATAATAGTCCCGGATCAATCATGGTCTGATACAGCAATCTGAGTATTGCAGGGATAATAGTCTCGGATCAATCATGGTCTGATACAGCAATCTGAGTATTGCAGGGATAAGAGTCTCGGATCAATCATGGTCTGGTACAGCAATCTGAGTATTGCAGGGAGCAATAGTCTCGGATCAATCATGGTCTGGTACACCAATCTGAGTATTGCAGGGAGCAATAATCTGAGTATTGCAGTGATAATAGTCTCGGATCAATCATGGTGTGATCCAGCAATCTGCGTATTGAAGGGACAATACTCCCGGATCAATCATGGTCTGGTACAGCAGTCTGAGTATTGCAAGGAGTAATAGTCTCGGATCAATAATGGTCTGGTACAGCAATCTGGGTATTGTAGGGAGTAATAGTCTCGGATAAATCATGGTCTGATACAGCAATCTCAGTATTCCATGGAGTAATAGTCTCGGATTAATCATGGTCTGGTACAGTAATCTGAGTATTGCAGGGAGTAATAATCTGAGTTTTGCAGGGACAATAGTCTCGGATCAATTATGGTCTGATACAGCAATCTGAGTATTGCAGGGAGTAATAGTCTCGGATCAATAATGGTATGGTACAGCAATCTGAGTATTGCAGGGAGTAATAGTCTCGGATCAATCATGGTCTGGTACAGCAATCTGAATATTGCAGGGATAATAGTCTCGGATCAATCATGGTCTGATACAGCAATCTGCGCATTGCAGGGACAATAGTCTCGGATCAATGATGGTCTGGTACAACAATCTGAGTATTGCAGGGAGTAATAGTCTCGGATCAATCATGGTCTGGTACAGCAATCTGAGTATTGCAGGGAGTAATAGTCTCGGATCAATCATGGTCTGGTACAGCAATCTGAGTATTGCAGGTGGTAATAGTCTCGGATCAATCATGGTCTGATACAGCAATCTGAGGATTGCAGGGAGTAATAGTCTCGGATCAATCATGGTCTGATACAGCAATCTGAGTATTGTAGGGAGTAATAATCTGAGTATTGCAGGGATAATAGTCTCGGATCAATCATGGTCTAGTACAGCAATCTGAGCATTGTAGGGATAATAGTCTCGGATCAATCATGGTCTGGTACAGCAATCTGCGTATTGCAGGGACAATAGTCTCGGATCAATCATGGTCTGGTACAGCAATCTGAGTATTGCAGGGATAATAGTCTTGGATCAATCATGGTCTGATACAGCATTCCGCGTATTGCTTGGACATTAGTCTCGGATCAATCATGGTCTGATTCAGCAATCTGAGTATTGCAGGGAGTAATAATCTGTGTATTGCAGGGATAATAGTCCCGGATCAATCATGGTCTGATACAGCAATCTGAGTATTGCAGGGATAATAGTCTCGGATCAATCATGATCTGATACAGCAATCTGAGTATTGCAGGGATAATAGTCTCGGATCAACCATGGTCTGGTACAGCAATCTGAGTATTGCAGGGAGTAATAATCTGAGTATTGCAGGGATAATAGTCTCGGATCAATCATGGTCTGGTCCAGCAATCTGAGTATTGCAGGGAGTTATAGTCTCGGATCAATCATGGTCTGGTACAGCAATCTGAGTATTACAGGGAGTATTAGTTTCGGATCAATCATGGTCTGGTACAGCAATCTGAGAATTGCAGGGAGTAATAGTCTCGGATCAACCATGGTCTGATACAGCATTCTGCGTATTGCTTGGACATTAGTCTCGGATCAATCATGGTCTGATACAGCAATCTGAGTATTGCAGGGAGTAATAATCTGTGTATTGCAGGGATAATAGTCCCGGATCAATCATGGTCTGATACAGCAATCTGAGTATTGCAGGGATAATAGTCTCGGATCAATCATGATCTGATACAGCAATCTGAGTATTGCAGGGATAATAGTCTCGGATCAATCATGGTCTGGTACAGCAATCTGAGTATTGCAGGGAGTAATAATCTGAGTATTGCAGGGATAATAGTCTCGGATCAATCATGGTCTGGTACAGCAATCTGAGTATTGCAGCGAGTTATAGTCTCGGATCAATCATGGTCTGTTACAGCAATCTGAGTATTGCAGGGAGTATTAGTTTCGGATCAATCATGGTCTGGTACAGCAATCTGAGTATTGCAGGGAGTAACATTCTCAGAACAATCATGGTCTGGTACAGCAATCTGAGTATTGCAGGGAGTAATAGTCTCGGATCAACCATGGTCTGATACAGCAATCTGAGTATTGCAGAGAGTAATAGTCTCGGATCAATCATGGTCTGGTACAGCAATCTGAGTATTCCAGGGAGTAATAATCTGAGTATTGCAGGGATATTAGTCCCGGATCAATCATGGTCTGATACAGCAATCCGAGTATTGCAGGGATAATAGTCTCGGATCAATCATGGTCTGATACAGCAATCTGAGTATTGCAGGGAGTAATAGTCTCGGATCAACGATGGTCTGATACAGCAATCTGAGTATTGCAGGGATAGTAGTCTCGGATCAATCATGGTGTGATACAGCAATCTGCGTATTGAAGGGACAATACTCCCGGATCAATCATGGTCTGGTACAGCAATCTGAGTATTGCAGGGTGTAATATTCTCGGATCAATCATGCGCTGGCACAGCAATCTGAGTATTGCAGGGAGTAATAGTCTCGGAGCAATCATTGTCTGATACAGCAATCGGAGTATTGCAGGAAGTAATAGTCTCGGATCACTCATGGTCTGGTAGAGCAATCTGAGTATTGCAGGGAGTAATAGTCTCGGATCAACCATGGTCTGATACAGCAATCTGAGTATTGCAGGGAGTAATAGTCTCGGATCAACAATGGTCTGAGACAGCAATCTGAGGATTGCAGGGAGTAATAGTCTCGGATCAATCATGGTGTGGTACAGCAATCTGAGTATTGCAGGGAGCAATAGTCTCGGATCAATCATGGTCTGATACAGCAATCTGAGTATTGCAGGGAGTAATAGTCTCGGATCAATCATGGTCAGATACAGCAATCTGCGTATTGCAGGGACAATAGTCTCGGATCAATCATGGTCTGATACAGCAATCTGAGTATTGCAGGGATAATAGTCTCGGATCAATCATGGTCTGATACTGCAATCTGCGTATTGCAGGGACAATAGTCTCGGATCAATCATGGTCTGTTACAGCAATCTGAGTATTGCTGGGAGTAATAATCTGAGTATTGCAGGGATAATAGTCCCGGATCAATCATGGTCTGATACAGCAATCTGAGTATTGCAGGGATAATAGTCTCGGATCAATCATGGTCTGATACAGCAATCTGAGTATTGCAGGGATAAGAGTCTCGGATCAATCATGGTCTGGTACAGCAATCTGAGTATTGCAGGGAGTAATAGTCTCGGATCAATCATGGTCTGGTACACCAATCTGAGTATTGCAGGGAGTAATAATCTGAGTATTGCAGTGATAATAGTCTCGGATCAATCATGGTGTGATCCAGCAATCTGCGTATTGAAGGGACAATACTCCCGGATCAATCATGGTCTGGTACAGCAGTCTGAGTATTGCAAGGAGTAATAGTCTCGGATCAATAATGGTCTGGTACAGCAATCTGGGTATTGTAGGGAGTAATAGTCTCGGATAAATCATGGTCTGATACAGCAATCTCAGTATTCCATGGAGTAATAGTCTCGGATTAATCATGGTCTGGTACAGTAATCTGAGTATTGCAGGGAGTAATAATCTGAGTTTTGCAGGGATAATAGTCTCGGATCAATTATGGTCTGATACAGCAATCTGAGTATTGCAGGGAGTAATAGTCTCGGATCAATAATGGTATGGTACAGCAATCTGAGTATTGCAGGGAGTAATAGTCTCGGATCAATCATGGTCTGGTACAGCAATCTGAATATTGCAGGGATAATAGTCTCGGATCAATCATGGTCTGATACAGCAATCTGCGCATTGCAGGGACAATAGTCTCGGATCAATGATGGTCTGGTACAGCAATCTGAGTATTGCAGGGAGTAATAGTCTCGGATCAATCATGGTCTGGTACAGCAATCTGAGTATTGCAGGGAGTAATAGTCTCGGATCAATCATGGTCTGGTACAGCAATCTGAGTATTGCAGGTGGTAATAGTCTCGGATCAATCATGGTCTGATACAGCAATCTGAGGATTGCAGGGAGTAATAGTCTCGGATCAATCATGGTCTGGTACAACAATCTGAGTATTGCAAGGAGTAATAGTCACGGATCAATCATGGTCTGATACAGCAATCTGAGTATTGCAGGGAGTAATAGTCTCGGAACAATCATGGTCTGGTACAGCAATCTGAGTATTGCAGGGATAATAGTCTCGGATCAATCATGGTCTGATACAGCATTCTGCGTATTGCAGGGACAATAGTCTCGGATCAATCATGGTCTGGTACAGCAATCCGAGTATTGCAGGGATAATAGTCTCGGATCAATCATGGTCTGATACAGCATTCTGCGTATTGCTTGGACATTAGTCTCGGATCAATCATGGTCTGATACAGCAATCAGAGTATTGCAGGGAGTAATAATCTGAGTATTGCAGGGATAATAGTCCCGGATCAATCATGGACTGATACAGCACTCTGAGTATTGCAGGGATAATAGTCTCGGATCAATCATGGTCTGGTACAGCAATCTGAGTATTGCAGGGAGTAATAGTCTCGGATCAATCATGGTCTGGTACACCAATCTGAGTATTGCAGGGAGTAATAATCTGAGTATTGCAGTGATAATAGTCTCGGATCAATCATGGTGTGATCCAGCAATCTGCGTATTGAAGGGACAATACTCCCGGATCAATCATGGTCTGGTACAGCAGTCTGAGTATTGCAAGGAGTAATAGTCTCGGATCAATAATGGTCTGGTACAGCAATCTGGGTATTGTAGGGAGTAATAGTCTCGGATAAATCATGGTCTGATACAGCAATCTCAGTATTCCATGGAGTAATAGTCTCGGATTAATCATGGTCTGGTACAGTAATCTGAGTATTGCAGGGAGTAATAATCTGAGTTTTGCAGGGACAATAGTCTCGGATCAATTATGGTCTGCTACAGCAATCTGAGTATTGCAGGGAGTAATAGTCTCGGATCAATAATGGTATGGTACAGCAATCTGAGTATTGCAGGGAGCAATAGTCTCAGATCAATCATGGGCTGGTACAGCAATCTGAATATTGCAGGGATAATAGTCTCGGATCAATCATGGTCTGATACAGCAATCTGCGCATTGCAGGAACAATAGTCTCGGATCAATGATGGTCTGGTACAGCAATCTGAGTATTGCAGGGAGTAATAGTCTCGGATCAATCATGGTCTGGTACAGCAATCTGAGTATTGCAGGTGGTAATAGTCTCGGATCAATCATGGTCTGATACAGCAATCTGAGGATTGCAGGGAGTAATAGTCTCGGATCAATCATGGTCTGGTACAACAATCTGAGTATTGCAAGGAGTAATAGTCTCGGATCAATCATGGTCTGATACAGCAATCTGAGTATTGTATTGTAGGAGTAATAATCTGAGTATTGCAGGGATAATAGTCTCGGATCAATCATGGTCTAGTACAGCAATCTGAGCATTGTAGGGATAATAGTCTCGGATCAATCATGGTCTGGTACAGCAATCTGCGTATTGCAGGGACAATAGTCTCGGATCAATCATGGTCTGGTACAGCAATCTGAGTATTGCAGGGATAATAGTCTTGGATCAATCATGGTCTGATACAGCATTCTGCGTATTGCTTGGACATTAGTCTCGGATCAATCATGGTCTGATTCAGCAATCTGAGTATTGCAGGGAGTAATAATCTGTGTATTGCAGGGATAATAGTCCCGGATCAATCATGATCTGATACAGCAATCTGAGTATTGCAGGGAGTAATAATCTGTGTATTGCAGGGATAATAGTCCCGGATCAATCATGGTCTCATACAGCAATCTGAGTATTGCAGGGATAATAGTCTCGGATCAATCATGATCTGATACAGCAATCTGAGTATTGCAGGGATAATAGTCTCGGATCAATCATGGTCTGGTACAGCAATCTGAGTATTGCAGGGAGTAATCTGAGTATTGCAGGGATAATAGTCTCGGATCAATCATGGTCTGGTACAGCAATCTGAGTATTGCAGCGAGTTATAGTCTCGGATCAATTATGGTCTGGTACAGCAATCTGAGTATTGCAGGGATAATAGTCTCGGATCAATCATGGTCTGATACAGCATTCTGCGTATTGCAGGGACAATAGTCTCGGATCAATCATGGTCTGGTACAGCAATCCGAGTATTGCAGGGATAATAGTCTCGGATCAATCATGGTCTGATACAGCATTCTGCGTATTGCTTGGACATTAGTCTCGGATCAATCATGGTCTGGTACAGCAATCTGAATATTGCAGGGAGTAATAGTCTCGGATCAATCATGGTCTGGTACACCAATCTGAGTATTGCAGGGAGTAATAATCTGAGTATTGTAGTCTCGGATCAATCATGGTGTGATCCAGCAATCTGCGTATTGAAGGGACAATACTCCCGGATCAATCATGGTCTGGTACAGCAGTCTGAGTATTGCAAGGAGTAATAGTCTCGGATCAATAATGGTCTGGTACAGCAATCTGGGTATTGTAGGGAGTAATAGTCTCGGATAAATCATGGTCTGATACAGCAATCTCAGTATTCCATGGAGTAATAGTCTCGGATTAATCATGGTCTGGTACAGTAATCTGAGTATTGCAGGGAGTAATAATCTGTGTTTTGCAGGGACAATAGTCTCGGATCAATTATGGTCTGATACAGCAATCTGAGTATTGCAGGGAGTAATAGTCTCGGATCAATAATGGTATGGTACAGCAATCTGAGTATTGCAGGGAGCAATAGTCTCAGATCAATCATGGTCTGGTACAGCAATCTGAATATTGCAGGGATAATAGTCTCGGATCAATCATGGTCTGATACAGCAATCTGCGCATTGCAGGAACAATAGTCTCGGATCAATGATGGTCTGGTACAGCAATCTGAGTATTGCAGGGAGTAATAGTCTCGGATCAATCATGGTCTGGTACAGCAATCTGAGTATTGCAGGTGGTAATAGTCTCGGATCAATCATGGTCTGATACAGCAATCTGAGGATTTCAGGGAGTAATAGTCTCGGATCAATCATGGTCTGGTACAACAATCTGAGTATTGCAAGGAGTAATAGTCTCGGATCAATCATGGTCTGATACAGCAATCTGAGTATTGTAGGGAGTAATAATCTGAGTATTGCAGGGATAATAGTCTCGGATCAATCATGGTCTAGTACAGCAATCTGAGCATTGTAGAGATAATAGTCTCGGATCAATCATGGTCTGGTACAGCAATCTGCGTATTGCAGGGACAATAGTCTCGGATCAATCATGGTCTGGTACAGCAATCTGAGTATTGCAGGGATAATAGTCTTGGATCAATCATGGTCTGATACAGCATTCTGCGTATTGCTTGGACATTAGTCTCGGATCAATCATGGTCTGATTCAGCAATCTGAGTATTGCAGGGAGTAATAATCTGTGTATTGCAGGGATAATAGTCCCGGATCAATCATGGTCTGATACAGCAATCTGAGTATTGCAGGGATAATAGTCTCGGATCAATCATGATCTGATACAGCAATCTGAGTATTGCAGGGATAATAGACTCGGATCAATCATGGTCTGGTACAGCAATCTGAGTATTGCAGGGAGTAATAATCTGAGTATTGCAGGGATAATAGTCTCGGATCAATCATGGTCTGGTCCAGCAATATGAGTATTGCAGGGAGTTATAGTCTCGGATCAATCATGGTCTGGTACAGCAATCTGAGTATTACAGGGAGTATTAGTTTCGGATCAATCATGGTCTGGTACGGCAATCTGAGTATTGCAGGGAGTAATAGTCTCGCATCAACCATGGTCTGATACAGCATTCTGCGTATTGCTTGGACATTAGTCTCGGATCAATCATGGTCTGATACAGCAATCTGAGTATTGCAGGGAGTAATAATCTGTGTATTGCAGGGATAATAGTCCCGGATCAATCATGGTCTCATACAGCAATCTGAGTATTGCAGGGATAATAGTCTCGGATCAATCATGATCTGATACAGCAATCTGAGTATTGCAGGGATAATAGTCTCGGATCAATCATGGTCTGGTACAGCAATCTGAGTATTGCAGCGAGTTATAGTCTCGGATCAATCATGGTCTGGTACAGCAATCTGAGTATTGCAGGGAGTATTAGTTTCGGATCAATCATGGTCTGGTACAGCAATCTGAGTATTGCAGGGAGTAACATTCTCAGAACAATCATGGTCTGGTACAGCAATCTGAGTATTGCAGGGAGTAATAGTCTCGGATCAACCATGGTCTGATACAGCAATCTGAGTATTGCAGAGAGTAATAGTCTCGGATCAATCATGGTCTGGTACAGCAATCTGAGTATTCCAGGGAGTAATAATCTGAGTATTGCAGGGATAATAGTCCCGGATCAATCATGGTCTGATACAGCAATCCGAGTATTGCAGGGATAATAGTCTCGGATCAATCATGGTCTGATACAGCAATCTGAGTATTGCAGAGAGTAATAGTCTCGGATCAATCATGGTCTGGTACAGCAATCTGAGTATTGCAGGGAGTAATAGTCTCGGATCAACGATGGTCTGATACAGCAATCTGAGTATTGCAGGGAGTAATAATCTGAGTATTGCAGGGATAATAGTCACGGATCAATCATGGTCTGATACAGCAATCTGAGTATTGCAGGGATAATAGTCTCGGATCAATCATGGTGTGATACAGCAATCTGCGTATTGAAGGGACAATACTCCCGGATCAATCATGGTCTGGTACAGCAATCTGATTATTGCAGGGTGTAATATTCTCGGATCAATCATGCGCTGGCACAGCAATCTGAGTATTGCAGGGAGTAATAGTCTCGGATCAATCATGGTCTGATACAGCAATCGGAGTATTGCAGGGAGTAGTAGTCTCGGATCAACAATGGTCTGATACAGCAATCTGAGGATTGCAGGGAGTAATAGTCTCGGATCAATCATGGTGTGGTACAGCAATCTGAGTATTGCAGGGAGCAATAGTCTCGGATCAATCATGGTCTGATACAGCAATCTGAGTATTGCAGGGAGTAATAGTCTCGGATCAATCATGGTCAGATACAGCAATCTGCGTATTGCAGGGATAATAGTCTCGGATCAATCATGGTCTGATACTGCAATCTGCGTATTGCAGGGACAATAGTCTCGGATCAATCATGGTCTGATACAGCAATCTGAGTATTGCTGGGAGTAATAATCTGAGTATTGCAGGGATAATAGTCCCGGATCAATCATGGTCTGATACAGCAATCTGAGTATTGCAGGGATAATAGTCTCGGATCAATCATGGTCTGATACAGCAATCTGAGTATTGCAGGGATAAGAGTCTCGGATCAATCATGGTCTGATACAGCAATCTGAGTATTGCAGGGATAATAGTCTCGGATCAATCATGGTCTGATACTGCAATCTGCGTATTGCAGGGACAATAGTCTCGGATCAATCATGGTCTGATACAGCAATCTGAGTATTGCTGGGAGTAATAATCTGAGTATTGCAGGGATAATAGTCCCGGATCAATCATGGTCTGATACAGCAATCTGAGTTTTGCAGGGATAATAGTCTCGGATCAATCATGGTCTGATACAGCAATCTGAGTATTGCAGGGATAAGAGTCTCGGATCAATCATGGTCTGGTACAGCAATCTGAGTATTGCAGGGAGTAATAGTCTCGGATCAATCATGGTCTGGTACACCAATCTGAGTATTGCAGGGAGTAATAATCTGAGTATTGCAGTGATAATAGTCTCGGATCAATCATGGAGTGATCCAGCAATCTGCGTATTGAAGGGACAATACTCCCGGATCAATCATGGTCTGGTACAGCAGTCTCAGTATTGCAAGGAGTAATAGTCTCGGATCAATAATGGTCTGGTACAGCAATCTGGGTATTGTAGGGAGTAATAGTCTCGGATAAATCATGGTCTGATACAGCAATCTCAGTATTCCATGGAGTAATAGTCTCGGATTAATCATGGTCTGGTACAGTAATCTGAGTATTGCAGGGAGTAATAATCTGAGTTTTGCAGGGATAATAGTCTCGGATCAATTATGGTCTGATACAGCAATCTGAGTATTGCAGGGAGTAATAGTCTCGGATCAATAATGGTATGGTACAGCAATCTGAGTATTGCAGGGAGTAATAGTCTCGGATCAATCATGGTCTGGTACAGCAATCTGAATATTGCAGGGATAATAGTCTCGGATCAATCATGGTCTGATACAGCAATCTGCGCATTGCAGGGACAATAGTCTCGGATCAATGATGGTCTGGTACAGCAATCTGAGTATTGCAGGGAGTAATAGTCTCGGATCAATCATGGTCTGGTACAGCAATCTGAGTATTGCAGGGAGTAATATTCTCGGATCAATCATGGTCTGGTACAGCAATCTGAGTATTGCAGCTGGTAATAGTCTCGGATCAATCATGGTCTGATACAGCAATCTGAGGATTGCAGGGAGTAATAGTCTCGGATCAATCATGGTCTGGTACAACAATCTGAGTATTGCAAGGAGTAATAGTCACGGATCAATCATGGTCTGATACAGCAATCTGAGTATTGCAGGGAGTAATAGTCTCGGATCAATCATGGTCTGGTACAGCAATCTGAGTATTGCAGGGATAATAGTCTCGGATCAATCATGGTCTGATACAGCATTCTGCGTATTGCAGGGACAATAGTCTCGGATCAATCATGGTCTGGTACAGCAATCCGAGTATTGCAGGGATAATAGTCTCGGATCAATCATGGTCTGATACAGCATTCTGCGTATTGCTTGGACATTAGTCTCGGATCAATCATGGTCTGATACAGCAATCAGAGTATTGCAGGGAGTAATAATCTGAGTATTGCAGGGATAATAGTCCCGGATCAATCATGGTCTGATACAGCAATCTGAGTATTGCAGGGATAATAGTCTCGGATCAATCATGGTCTGATACAGCAATCTGAGTATTGCAGGGATAATAGTCTCGGATCAATCATGGTCTGGTACAGCAATCTGAGTATTGTAGGGAGTAATAATCTGAGTATTGCAGGGATAATATTCTCGGATCAATCATGGTCTGGTACATCAATCTGAGCATTGTAGGGATAATAGTCTCGGATCAATCATGGTCTGGTACAGCAATCTGCGTATTGCAGGGACAATAGTCTCGGATCAATCATGGTCTGGTACAGCAATCTGAGTATTGCAGGGATAATAGTCTTGGATCAATCATGGTCTGATACAGCATTCTGCGTATTGCTTGGACATTAGTCTCGGATCAATCATGGTCTGATACAGCAATCTGAGTATTGCAGGGAGTAATAATCTGTGTATTGCAGGGATAATAGTCCCTGATCAATCATGGTCTGATACAGCAATCTGAGTATTGCAGGGATAATAGTCTCGGATCAATCATGATCTGATACAGCAATCTGAGTATTGCAGGGATAATAGTCTCGGATCAATCATGGTCTGGTACAGCAATCTCAGTATTGCAGGGTGTAATAATCTGAGTATTGCAGGGATAATAGTCTCGGATCAATCATGGTCTGGTACAGCAATCTGAGTATTGCAGGGAGTTATAGTCTCGGATCAATCATGGTCTGGTACAGCAATCCGAGTATTGCAGGGAGTATTAGTTTCGGATCAATCATGGTCTGGTACAGCAATCTGAGTATTGCAGGGAGTAACATTCTCAGAACAATCATGGTCTGGTACAGCAATCTGAGTATTGCAGGGAGTAATAGTCTCGGATCAACCATGGTCTGATACAGCAATCTGAGTATTGCAGAGAGTAATAGTCTCGGATCAATCATGGTCTGGTACAGCAATCTGAGTATTCCAGGGAGTAATAATCTGAGTATTGCAGGGATAATAGTCCCGGATCAATCATGGTCTGATACAGCAATCCGAGTATTGCAGGGATAATAGTCTCGGATCAATCATGGTCTGATACAGCAATCTGAGTATTGCAGAGAGTAATAGTCTCGGATCAATCATGGTCTGGTACAGCAATCTGAGTATTGCAGGGTGTAATAGTCTCGGATCAATCATGGTCTGATACAGCAATCTGAGTATTGCAGGGAGTAATAGTCTCGGATCAATCATGGTCAGATACAGCAATCTGCGTATTGCAGGGACAATAGTCTCGGATCAATCATGGTCTGATACAGCAATCTGAGTATTGCAGGGATAATAGTCTCGGATCAATCATGGTCTGATACTGCAATCTGCGTATTGCAGGGACAATAGTCTCGGATCAATCATGGTCTGATACAGCAATCTGAGTATTGCTGGGAGTAATAATCTGAGTATTGCAGGGATAATAGTCCCGGATCAATCATGGTCTGATACAGCAATCTGAGTATTGCAGGGATAATAGTCTCGGATCAATCATGGTCTGATACAGCAATCTGAGTATTGCAGGGATAAGAGTCTCGGATCAATCATGGTCTGGTACAGCAATCTGAGTATTGCAGGGAGTAATAGTCTCGGATCAATCATGGTCTGGTACACCAATCTGAGTATTGCAGGGAGTAATAATCTGAGTATTGCAGTGATAATAGTCTCGGATCAATCATGGTGTGATCCAGCAATCTGCGTATTGAAGGGACAATACTCCCGGATCAATCATGGTCTGGTACAGCAGTCTGAGTATTGCAAGGAGTAATAGTCTCGGATCAATAATGGTCTGGTACAGCAATCTGGGTATTGTAGGGAGTAATAGTCTCGGATAAATCATGGTCTGATACAGCAATCTCAGTATTCCATGGAGTAATAGTCTCGGATTAATCATGGTCTGGTACAGTAATCTGAGTATTGCAGGGAGTAATAATCTGAGTTTTGCAGGGATAATAGTCTCGGATCAATTATGGTCTGATACAGCAATCTGAGTATTGCAGGGAGTAATAGTCTCGGATCAATAATGGTATGGTACAGCAATCTGAGTATTGCAGGGAGTAATAGTCTCGGATCAATCATGGTCTGGTACAGCAATCTGAATATTGCAGGGATAATAGTCTCGGATCAATCATGGTCTGATACAGCAATCTGCGCATTGCAGGGACAATAGTCTCGGATCAATGATGGTCTGGTACAGCAATCTGAGTATTGCAGGGAGTAATAGTCTCGGATCAATCATGGTCTGGTACAGCAATCTGAGTATTGCAGGGAGTAATAGTCTCGGATCAATCATGGTCTGGTACAGCAATCTGAGTATTGCAGGTGGTAATAGTCTCGGATCAATCATGGTCTGATACAGCAATCTGAGGATTGCAGGGAGTAATAGTCTCGGATCAATCATGGTCTGGTACAACAATCTGAGTATTGCAAGGAGTAATAGTCACGGATCAATCATGGTCTGATACAGCAATCTGAGTATTGCAGGGAGTAATAGTCTCGGATCAATCATGGTCTGGTACAGCAATCTGAGTATTGCACGGATAATAGTCTCGGATCAATCATGGTCTGATACAGCATTCTGCGTATTGCAGGGACAATAGTCTCGGATCAATCATGGTCTGGTACAGCAATCCGAGTATTGCAGGGATAATAGTCTCGGATCAATCATGGTCTGATACAGCATTCTGCGTATTGCTTGGACATTAGTCTCGGATCAATCATGGTCTGATACAGCAATCAGAGTATTGCAGGGAGTAATAATCTGAGTATTGCAGGGATAATAGTCCCGGATCAATCATGGTCTGATACAGCAATCTGAGTATTGCAGGGATAATAGTCTCGGATCAATCATGGTCTGATACAGCAATCTGAGTATTGCAGGGATAATAGTCTCGGATCAATCATGGTCTGGTACAGCAATCTGAGTATTGTAGGGAGTAATAATCTGAGTATTGCAGGGATAATAGTCTCGGATCAATCATGGTCTGGTACATCAATCTGAGCATTGTAGGGATAATAGTCTCGGATCAATCATGGTCTGGTACAGCAATCTGCGTATTGCAGGGACAATAGTCTCGGATCAATCATGGTCTGGTACAGCAATCTGAGTATTGCAGGGATAATAGTCTTGGATCAATCATGGTCTGATACAGCATTCTGCGTATTGCTTGGACATTAGTCTCGGATCAATCATGGTCTGATACAGCAATCTGAGTATTGCAGGGAGTAATAATCTGTGTATTGCAGGGATAATAGTCCCGGATCAATCATGGTCTGATACAGCAATCTGAGTATTGCAGGGATAATAGTCTCGGATCAATCATGATCTGATACAGCAATCTGAGTATTGCAGGGATAATAGTCTCGGATCAATCATGGTCTGGTACAGCAATCTGAGTATTGCAGGGAGTAATAATCTGAGTATTGCAGGGATAATAGTCTCGGATCAATCATGGTCTGGTACAGGAATCTGAGTATTGCAGGGAGTTATAGTCTCGGATCAATCATGGTCTGGTACAGCAATCTGAGTATTGCAGGGAGTATTAGTTTCGGATCAATCATGGTCTGGTACAGCAATCTGAGTATTGCAGGAAGTAATAGTCTCGGATCAACCATGGTCTGATACAGCATTCTGCGTATTGCTTGGACATTAGTCTCGGATCAATCATGGTCTGATACAGCAATCTGAGTATTGCAGGGAGTAATAATCTGTGTATTGCAGGGATAATAGTTCCGGATCAATCATGGTCTGATACAGCAATCTGAGTATTGCAGGGATAATAGTCTCGGATCAATCATGATCTGATACAGCAATCTGAGTATTGCAGGGATAATAGTCTCGGATCAATCATGGTCTGGTACAGCAATCTGAGTATTGCAGGGAGTAATAATCTGAGTATTGCAGGGATAATAGTCTCGGATCAATCATGGTCTGGTACAGCAATCTGAGTATTGCAGGGAGTTATAGTCTCGGATCAATCATGATCTGGTACAGCAATCTGAGTATTGCAGGGAGTATTAGTTTCGGATCAATCATGGTCTGGTACAGCAATCTGAGTATTGCAGGGAGTAACATTCTCAGAACAATCATGGTCTGGTACAGCAATCAGAGTATTGCAGGGAGTAATAGTCTCGGATCAACCATGGTCTGATACAGCAATCTGAGTATTGCAGAGAGTAATAGTCTCGGATCAATCATGGTCTGGTACAGCAATCTGAGTATTCCAGGGAGTAATAATCTGAGTATTGCAGGGATAATAGTCCCGGATCAATCATGGTCTGATACAGCAATCCGAGTATTGCAGGGATAATAGTCTCGGATCAATCATGGTCTGATACAGCAATCTGAGTATTGCAGAGAGTAATAGTCTCGGATCAATCATGGTCTGGTACAGCAATCTGAGTATTGCAGGGAGTAATAGTCTCGGATCAACGATGGTCTGATACAGCAATCTGAGTATTGCAGGGAGTAATAATCTGAGTATTGCAGGGATAATAGTCACGGATCAATCATGGTCTGATACAGCAATCTGAGTATTGCAGGGATAATAGTCTCGGATCAATCATGGTGTGATACAGCAATCTGCGTATTGAAGGGACAATACTCCCGGATCAATCATGGTCTGGTACAGCAATCTGAGTATTGCAGGGTGTAATATTCTCGGATCAATCATGCGCTGGCACAGCAATCTGAGTATTGCAGGGAGTAATAGTCTCGGATCAATCATTGTCTGATACAGCAATCGGAGTATTGCAGGAAGTAATAGTCTCGGATCACTCATGGTCTGGTAGAGCAATCTGAGTATTGCAGGGAGTAATAGTCTCGGATCAACCATGGTCTGATACAGCAATCTGAGTATTGCAGGGAGTAATAGTCTCGGATCAACAATGGTCTGATACAGCAATCTGAGGATTGCAGGGAGTAATAGTCTCGGATCAATCATGGTGTGGTACAGCAATCTGAGTATTGCAGGGAGCAATAGTCTCGGATCAATCATGGTCTGATACAGCAATCTGAGTATTGCAGGGAGTAATAGTCTCGGATCAATCATGGTCAGATACAGCAATCTGCGTATTGCAGGGACAATAGTCTCGGATCAATCATGGTCTGATACAGCAATCTGAGTATTGCAGGGATAATAGTCTCGGATCAATCATGGTCTGATACTGCAATCTGCGTATTGCAGGGACAATAGTCTCGGATCAATCATGGTCTGATACAGCAATCTGAGTATTGCTGGGAGTAATAATCTGAGTATTGCAGGGATAATAGTCCCGGATCAATCATGGTCTGATACAGCAATCTGAGTATTGCAGGGATAATAGTCTCGGATCAATCATGGTCTGATACAGCAATCTGAGTATTGCAGGGATAAGAGTCTCGGATCAATCATGGTCTGGTACAGCAATCTGAGTATTGCAGGGAGTAATAGTCTCGGATCAATCATGGTCTGGTACACCAATCTGAGTATTGCAGGGAGTAATAATCTGAGTATTGCAGTGATAATAGTCTCGGATCAATCATGGTGTGATCCAGCAATCTGCGTATTGAAGGGACAATACTCCCGGATCAATCATGGTCTGGTACAGCAGTCTGAGTATTGCAAGGAGTAATAGTCTCGGATCAATAATGGTCTGGTACAGCAATCTGGGTATTGTAGGGAGTAATAGTCTCGGATAAATCATGGTCTGATACAGCAATCTCAGTATTCCATGGAGTAATAGTCTCGGATTAATCATGGTCTGGTACAGTAATCTGAGTATTGCAGGGAGTAATAATCTGAGTTTTGCAGGGATAATAGTCTCGGATCAATTATGGTCTGATACAGCAATCTGAGTATTGCAGGGAGTAATAGTCTCGGATCAATAATGATATGGTACAGCAATCTGAGTATTGCAGGGAGTAATAGTCTCGGATCAATCATGGTCTGGTACAGCAATCTGAATATTGCAGGGATAATAGTCTCGGATCAATCATGGTCTGATACAGCAATCTGCGCATTGCAGGGACAATAGTCTCGGATCAATGATGGTCTGGTACAGCAATCTGAGTATTGCAGGGAGTAATAGTCTCGGATCAATCATGGTCTGGTACAGCAATCTGAGTATTGCAGGGAGTAATAGTCTCGGATCAATCATGGTCTGGTACAGCAATCTGAGTATTGCAGGGAGTAATAGTCTCGGATCAATCATGGTCTGATACAGCAATCTGAGGATTGCAGGTAGTAATAGTCTCGGATCAATCATGGTCTGGTACAACAATCTGAGTATTGCAAGGAGTAATAGTCATGGATCAATCATGGTCTGATACAGCAATCTGAGTATTGCAGGGAGTAATAGTCTCGGATCAATCATGGTCTGGTACAGCAATCTGAGTATTGCAGGGATAATATTCTCGGATCAATCATGGTCTGATACAGCATTCTGCGTATTGCAGGGACAATAGTCTCGGATCAATCATGGTCTGGTACAGCAATCTGAGTATTGCAGGGAGTAATAGTCTCGGATCAATCATGGTCTGGTACAGCAATCTGAGTATTGCAGGTGGTAATAGTCTCGGATCAATCATGGTCTGATACAGCAATCTGAGGATTGCAGGGAGTAATAGTCTCGGATCAATCATGGTCTGGTACAACAATCTGAGTATTGCAAGGAGTAATAGTCATGGATCAATCATGGTCTGATACAGCAATCTGAGTATTGCAGGGAGTAATAGTCTCGGATCAATCATGGTCTGGTACAGCAATCTGAGTATTGCAGGGATAATAGTCTCGGATCAATCATGGTCTGATACAGCATTCTGCGTATTGCAGGGACAATAGTCTCGGATCAATCATGGTCTGGTACAGCAATCCGAGTATTGCAGGGATAATAGTCTCGGATCAATCATGGTCTGATACAGCATTCTGCGTATTGCTTGGACATTAGTCTCGGATCAATCATGGTCTGATACAGCAATCAGAGTATTGCAGGGAGTAATAATCTGAGTATTGCAGGGATAATAGTCCCGGATCAATCATGGTCTGATACAGCAATCTGAGTATTGCAGGGATAATAGTCTCGGATCAATCATGGTCTGATACAGCAATCTGAGTATTGCAGGGATAATAGTCTCGGATCAATCATGGTCTGGTACAGCAATCTGAGTATTGTAGGGAGTAATAATCTGAGTATTGCAGGGATAATAGTCTCGGATCAATCATGGTCTGGTACAGCAATCTGAGCATTGTAGGGATAATAGTCTCGGATCAATCATGGTCTGGTACAGCAGTCTGCGTATTGCAGGGACAATAGTCTCGGATCAATCATGGTCTGGTACAGCAATCTGAGTATTGCAGGGATAATAGTCTTGGATCAATCATGGTCTGATACAGCATTCTGCGTATTGCTTGGACATTAGTCTCGGATCAATCATGGTCTGATACAGCAATCTGAGTATTGCAGGGAGTAATAGTCTCGGATCAACCATGGTCTGATACAGCATTCTGCGTATTGCTTGGACATTAGTCTCGGATCAATCATGGTCTGATACAGCAATCTGAGTATTGCTGGGAGTAATAATCTGAGTATTGCAGGGATAATAGTCCCGGATCAATCATGGTCTGATACAGCAATCTGAGTATTGCAGGGATAATAGTCTCGGATCAATCATGGTCTGATACAGCAATCTGAGTATTGCAGGGATAAGAGTCTCGGATCAATCATGGTCTGGTACAGCAATCTGAGTATTGCAGGGAGTAATAGTCTCGGATCAATCATGGTCTGGTACACCAATCTGAGTATTGCAGGGAGTAATAATCTGAGTATTGCAGTGATAATAGTCTCGGATCAATCATGGTGTGATCCAGCAATCTGCGTATTGAAGGGACAATACTCCCGGATCAATCATGGTCTGGTACAGCAGTCTGAGTATTGCAAGGAGTAATAGTCTCGGATCAATAATGGTCTGGTACAGCAATCTGGGTATTGTAGGGAGTAATAGTCTCGGATAAATCATGGTCTGATACAGCAATCTCAGTATTCCATGGAGTAATAGTCTCGGATTAATCATGGTCTGGTACAGTAATCTGAGTATTGCAGGGAGTAATAATCTGAGTTTTGCAGGGATAATAGTCTCGGATCAATTATGGTCTGATACAGCAATCTGAGTATTGCAGGGAGTAATAGTCTCGGATCAATAATGATATGGTACAGCAATCTGAGTATTGCAGGGAGTAATAGTCTCGGATCAATCATGGTCTGGTACAGCAATCTGAATATTGCAGGGATAATAGTCTCGGATCAATCATGGTCTGATACAGCAATCTGCGCATTGCAGGGACAATAGTCTCGGATCAATGATGGTCTGGTACAGCAATCTGAGTATTGCAGGGAGTAATAGTCTCGGATCAATCATGGTCTGGTACAGCAATCTGAGTATTGCAGGGAGTAATAGTCTCGGATCAATCATGGTCTGGTACAGCAATCTGAGTATTGCAGGGAGTAATAGTCTCGGATCAATCATGGTCTGATACAGCAATCTGAGGATTGCAGGTAGTAATAGTCTCGGATCAATCATGGTCTGGTACAACAATCTGAGTATTGCAAGGAGTAATAGTCATGGATCAATCATGGTCTGATACAGCAATCTGAGTATTGCAGGGAGTAATAGTCTCGGATCAATCATGGTCTGGTACAGCAATCTGAGTATTGCAGGGATAATATTCTCGGATCAATCATGGTCTGATACAGCATTCTGCGTATTGCAGGGACAATAGTCTCGGATCAATCATGGTCTGGTACAGCAATCTGAGTATTGCAGGGAGTAATAGTCTCGGATCAATCATGGTCTGGTACAGCAATCTGAGTATTGCAGGTGGTAATAGTCTCGGATCAATCATGGTCTGATACAGCAATCTGAGGATTGCAGGGAGTAATAGTCTCGGATCAATCATGGTCTGGTACAACAATCTGAGTATTGCAAGGAGTAATAGTCATGGATCAATCATGGTCTGATACAGCAATCTGAGTATTGCAGGGAGTAATAGTCTCGGATCAATCATGGTCTGGTACAGCAATCTGAGTATTGCAGGGATAATAGTCTCGGATCAATCATGGTCTGATACAGCATTCTGCGTATTGCAGGGACAATAGTCTCGGATCAATCATGGTCTGGTACAGCAATCCGAGTATTGCAGGGATAATAGTCTCGGATCAATCATGGTCTGATACAGCATTCTGCGTATTGCTTGGACATTAGTCTCGGATCAATCATGGTCTGATACAGCAATCAGAGTATTGCAGGGAGTAATAATCTGAGTATTGCAGGGATAATAGTCCCGGATCAATCATGGTCTGATACAGCAATCTGAGTATTGCAGGGATAATAGTCTCGGATCAATCATGGTCTGATACAGCAATCTGAGTATTGCAGGGATAATAGTCTCGGATCAATCATGGTCTGGTACAGCAATCTGAGTATTGTAGGGAGTAATAATCTGAGTATTGCAGGGATAATAGTCTCGGATCAATCATGGTCTGGTACAGCAATCTGAGCATTGTAGGGATAATAGTCTCGGATCAATCATGGTCTGGTACAGCAGTCTGCGTATTGCAGGGACAATAGTCTCGGATCAATCATGGTCTGGTACAGCAATCTGAGTATTGCAGGGATAATAGTCTTGGATCAATCATGGTCTGATACAGCATTCTGCGTATTGCTTGGACATTAGTCTCGGATCAATCATGGTCTGATACAGCAATCTGAGTATTGCAGGGAGTAATAGTCTCGGATCAACCATGGTCTGATACAGCATTCTGCGTATTGCTTGGACATTAGTCTCGGATCAATCATGGTCTGATACAGCAATCTGAGTATTGCAGGGAGTAATAATCTGTGTATTGCAGGGATAATAGTCCCGGATCAATCATGGTCTGATACAGCAATCTGAGTAGTGCAGATAATAGTCTCGGATCAATCATGATCTGATACAGCAATCTGAGTATTGCAGGGATAATAGTCTCGGATCAATCATGGTCTGGTACAGCAATCTGAGTATTGCAGGGAGTAATAATCTGAGTATTGCAGGGATAATAGTCTCGGATCAATCATGGTCTGGTACAGCAATCTGAGTATTGCAGGGAGTTATAGTCTCGGATCAATCATGGTCTGGTACAGCAATCTGAGTATTGCAGGGAGTATTAGTTTCGGATCAATCATGGTCTGGTACAGCAATCTGAGTATTGCAGGGAGTAACATTCTCAGAACAATCATGGTCTGGTACAGCAATCTGAGTATTGCAGGGAGTAATAGTCTCGGATCAACCATGGTCTGATACAGCAATCTGAGTATTGCAGAGAGTAATAGTCTCGGATCAATCATGGTCTGGTACAGCAATCTGAGTATTCCAGGGAGTAATAATCTGAGTATTGCAGGGATAATAGTCCCGGATCAATCATGGTCTGATACAGCAATCCGAGTATTGCAGGGATAATAGTCTCGGATCAATCATGGTCTGATAGAGCAATCTGAGTATTGCAGAGAGTAATAGTCTCGGATCAATCATGGTCTGGTACAGCAATCTGAGTATTGCAGGGAGTAATAGTCTCGGATCAACGATGGTCTGATACAGCAATCTGAGTATTGCAGGGAGTAATAATCTGAGTATTGCAGGGATAATAGTCACGGATCAATCATGGTCTGATACAGCAATCTGAGTATTGCAGGGATAATAGTCTCGGATCAATCATGGTGTGATACAGCAATCTGCGTATTGAAGGGACAATACTCCCGGATCAATCATGGTCTGGTACAGCAATCTGAGTATTGCAGGGTGTAATATTCTCGGATCAATCATGCGCTGGCACAGCAATCTGAGTATTGCAGGGAGTAATAGTCTCGGATCAATCATTGTCTGATACAGCAATCGGAGTATTGCAGGAAGTAATAGTCTCGGATCACTCATGGTCTGGTAGAGCAATCTGAGTATTGCAGGGAGTAATAGTCTCGGATCAACCATGGTCTGATACAGCAATCTGAGGACTGCAGGGAGTAATAGTCTCGGATCAATCATGGTGTGGTACAGCAATCTGAGTATTGCAGGGAGCAATAGTCTCGGATCAATCATGGTCTGATACAGCAATCTGAGTATTGCAGGGAGTAATAGTCTCGGATCAATCATGGTCAGATACAGCAATCTGCGTATTGCAGGGACAAGAGTCTCGGATCAATCATGGTCTGATACAGCAATCTGAGTATTGCAGGGATAATAGTCTCGGATCAATCATGGTCTGATACTGCAATCTGCGTATTGCAGGGACAATAGTCTCGGATCAATCATGGTCTGATACAGCAATCTGAGTATTGCTGGGAGTAATAATCTGAGTATTGCAGGGATAATAGTCCCGGATCAATCATGGTCTGATACAGCAATCTGAGTATTGCAGGGATAATAGTCTCGGATCAATCATGGTCTGATACAGCAATCTGAGTATTGCAGGGATAAGAGTCTCGGATCAATCATGGTCTGGTACAGCAATCCGAGTATTGCAGGGAGTAATAGTCTCGGATCAATCATGGTCTGGTACACCAATCTGAGTATTGCAGGGAGTAATAATCTGAGTATTGCAGTGATAATAGTCTCGGATCAATCATGGTGTGATCCAGCAATCTGCGTATTGAAGGGACAATACTCCCGGATCAATCATGGTCTGGTACAGCAGTCTGAGTATTGCAAGGAGTAATAGTCTCGGATCCATAATGGTCTGGTACAGCAATCTGGGTATTGTAGGGAGTAACAGTCTCGGATAAATCATGGTCTGATACAGCAATCTCAGTATTCCATGGAGTAATAGTCTCGGATTAATCATGGTCTGGTACAGTAATCTGAGTATTGCAGG
This sequence comes from Mobula birostris, assembly GCF_030028105.1. Taxonomy (NCBI): domain Eukaryota; kingdom Metazoa; phylum Chordata; class Chondrichthyes; order Myliobatiformes; family Myliobatidae; genus Mobula; species Mobula birostris. Next base: position 92,101,929 of record NC_092378.1, read on the forward strand.
GAGTAATAATCTGAGTTTTGCAGGGATAATAGTCTCGGATCAATTATGGTCTGATACAGCAATCTGAGTATTGCAGGGAGTAATAGTCTCGGATCAATAATGGTATGGTACAGCAATCTGAGTATTGCAGGGAGTAATAGTCTCGGATCAATCATGGTCTGGTACAGCAATCTGAATATTGCAGGGATAATAGTCTCGGATCAATCATGGTCTGATACAGCAATCTGCGCATTGCAGGGACAATAGTCTCGGATCAATGATGGTCTGGTACAGCAATCTGAGTATTGCAGGGAGTAATAGTCTCGGATCAATCATGGTCTGGTACAGCAATCTGAGTATTGCAGGGAGTAATAGTCTCGGATCAATCATGGTCTGGTACAGCAATCTGAGTATTGCAGGTGGTAATAGTCTCGGATCAATCATCGTCTGATACAGCAATCTGAGGATTGCAGGGAGTAATAGTCTCGGATCAATCATGGTCTGGTACAACAATCTGAGTATTGCAAGGAGTAATAGTCATGGATCAATCATGGTCTGATACAGCAATCTGAGTATTGCAGGGAGTAATAGTCTCGGATCAATCATGGTCTGGTACAGCAATCTGAGTATTGCAGGGATAATAGTCTCGGATCAATCATGGTCTGATGCAGCATTCTGCGTATTGCAGGGACAATAGTCTCGGATCAATCATGGTCTGGTACAGCATTCTGCGTATTGCTTGGACATTAATCTCGGATCAATCATGGTCTGATACAGCAATCAGAGTATTGCAGGGAGTAATAATCTCAGTATTGCAGGGATAATAGTCCCGGATCAATCATGGTCTGATACAGCAATCTGAGTATTGCAGGGATAATAGTCTCGGATCAATCATGGTCTGATACAGCAATCTGAGTATTGCAGGGATAATAGTCTCGGATCAATCATGGTCTGGTACAGCAATCTGAGCATTGTAGGGATAATAGTCTCGGATCAATCATGGTCTGGTACAGCAATCTGCGTATTGCAGGGACAATAGTCTCGGATCAATCATGGTCTGGTACAGCAATCTGAGTATTGCAGGGATAATAGTCTTGGATCAATCATGGTCTGATACAGCATTCTGCGTATTGCTTGGACATTAGTCTCGGATCAATCATGGTCTGATACAGCAATCTGAGTATTGCAGGGAGTAATAATCTGTGTATTGCAGGGATAATAGTCCCGGATCAATCATGGTCTGATACAGCAATCTGAGTATTGCAGGGATAATAGTCTCGGATCAATCATGATCTGATACAGCAATCTGAGTATTGCAGGGATAATAGTCTCGGATCAATCATGGTCTGGTACAGCAATCTGAGTATTGCAGGGAGTAATAATCTGAGTATTGCAGGGATAATAGTCTCGGATCAATCATGGTCTGGTACAGGAATCTGAGTATTGCAGGGAGTTATAGTCTCGGATCAATCATGGTCTGGTACAGCAATCTGAGTATTGCAGGGAGTATTAGTTTCGGATCAATCATGGTCTGGTACAGCAATCTGAGTATTGCAGGGAGTAATAGTCTCGGATCAACCATGGTCTGATACAGCATTCTGCGTATTGCTTGGACATTAGTCTCGATTCAATCATGGTCTGATACAGCAATCTGAGTATTGCAGGGAGTAATAATCTGTGTATTGCAGGGATAATAGTCCCGGATCAATCATGGTCTGATACAGCAATCTGAGTATTGCAGGGATAATAGTCTCGGATCAATCATGATCTGATACAGCAATCTGAGTATTGCAGGGATAATAGTCTCGGATCAATCATGGTCTGGTACAGCAATCTGAGTATTGCAGGGAGTAATAATCTGAGTATTGCAGGGATAATAGTCTCGGATCAATCATGGTCTGGTACAGCAATCTGAGTATTGCAGGGAGTTATAGTCTCGGATCAATCATGGTCTGGTACAGCAATCTGAGTATTGCAGGGAGTATTAGTTTCGGATCAATCATGGTCTGGTACAGCAATCTGAGTATTGCAGGGAGTAACATTCTCTGAACAATCATGGTCTGGTACAGCAATCTGAGTATTGCAGGGAGTAATAGTCTCGGATCAACCATGGTCTGATACTGCAATCTGCGTATTGCAGGGACAATAGTCTCGGATCAATCATGGTCTGATACAGCAATCTGAGTATTGCTGGGAGTAATAATCTGAGTATTGCAGGGATAATAGTCCCGGATCAATCATGGTCTGATACAGCAATCTGAGTATTGCAGGGATAATAGTCTCGGATCAATCATGGTCTGATACAGCAATCTGAGTATTGCAGGGATAAGAGTCTCAATCAATCATGGTCTGGTACAGCAATCTGAGTATTGCAGGGAGTAATAGTCTCGGATCAATCATGGTCTGGTACACCAATCTGAGTATTGCAGGGAGTAATAATCTGAGTATTGCAGTGATAATAGTCTCGGATCAATCATGGTGTGATCCAGCAATCTGCGTATTGAAGGGACAATACTCCCGGATCAATCATGGTCTGGTACAGCAGTCTGAGTATTGCAAGGAGTAATAGTCTCGGATCAATAATGGTCTGGTAGAGCAATCTGAGTATTGCAGGGAGTAATAGTCTCGGATCAATAATGGTATGGTACAGCAATCTGAGTATTGCAGGGAGTAATAGTCTCGGATCAATCATGGTCTGGTACAGCAATCTGAATATTGCAGGGATAATAGTCTCGGATCAATCATGGTCTGATACAGCAATCTGCGCATTGCAGGGACAATAGTCTCGGATCAATGATGGTCTGGTACAACAATCTGAGTATTGCAGGGAGTAATAGTCTCGGATCAATCATGGTCTGGTACAGCAATCTGAGTATTGCAGGGAGTAATAGTCTCGGATCAATCATGGTCTGGTACAGCAATCTGAGTATTGCAGGTGGTAATAGTCTCGGATCAATCATGGTCTGATACAGCAATCTGAGGATTGCAGGGAGTAATAGTCTCGGATCAATCATGGTCTGGTACAACAATCTGAGTATTGCAAGGAGTAATAGTCATGGATCAATCATGGTCTGATACAGCAATCTGAGTATTGCAGGGAGTAATAGTCTCGGATCAATCATGGTCTGGTACAGCAATCTGAGTATTGCAGGGATAATAGTCTCGGATCAATCATGGTCTGATGCAGCATTCTGCGTATTGCAGGGACAATAGTCTCGGATCAATCATGGTCTGGTACAGCATTCTGCGTATTGCTTGGACATTAATCTCGGATCAATCATGGTCTGATACAGCAATCAGAGTATTGCAGGGAGTAATAATCTCAGTATTGCAGGGATAATAGTCCCGGATCAATCATGGTCTGATACAGCAATCTGAGTATTGCAGGGATAATAGTCTCGGATCAATCATGGTCTGATACAGCAATCTGAGTATTGCAGGGATAATAGTCTCGGATCAATCATGGTCTGGTACAGCAATCTGAGCATTGTAGGGATAATAGTCTCGGATCAATCATGGTCTGGTACAGCAATCTGCGTATTGCAGGGACAATAGTCTCGGATCAATCATGGTCTGGTACAGCAATCTGAGTATTGCAGGGATAATAGTCTTGGATCAATCATGGTCTGATACAGCATTCTGCGTATTGCTTGGACATTAGTCTCGGATCAATCATGGTCTGATACAGCAATCTGAGTATTGCAGGGAGTAATAATCTGTGTATTGCAGGGATAATAGTCCCGGATCAATCATGGTCTGATACAGCAATCTGAGTATTGCAGGGATAATAGTCTCGGATCAATCATGATCTGATACAGCAATCTGAGTATTGCAGGGATAATAGTCTCGGATCAATCATGGTCTGGTACAGCAATCTGAGTATTGCAGGGAGTAATAGTCTCGGATCAACCATGGTCTGATACTGCAATCTGCGTATTGCAGGGACAATAGTCTCGGATCAATCATGGTCTGATACAGCAATCTGAGTATTGCTGGGAGTAATAATCTGAGTATTGCAGGGATAATAGTCCCGGATCAATCATGGTCTGATACAGCAATCTGAGTATTGCAGGGATAATAGTCTCGGATCAATCATGGTCTGATACAGCAATCTGAGTATTGCAGGGATAAGAGTCTCAATCAATCATGGTCTGGTACAGCAATCTGAGTATTGCAGGGAGTAATAGTCTCGGATCAATCATGGTCTGGTACACCAATCTGAGTATTGCAGGGAGTAATAATCTGAGTATTGCAGTGATAATAGTCTCGGATCAATCATGGTGTGATCCAGCAATCTGCGTATTGAAGGGACAATACTCCCGGATCAATCATGGTCTGGTACAGCAGTCTGAGTATTGCAAGGAGTAATAGTCTCGGATCAATAATGGTCTGGTAGAGCAATCTGAGTATTGCAGGGAGTAATAGTCTCGGATCAATAATGGTATGGTACAGCAATCTGAGTATTGCAGGGAGTAATAGTCTCGGATCAATCATGGTCTGGTACAGCAATCTGAATATTGCAGGGATAATAGTCTCGGATCAATCATGGTCTGATACAGCAATCTGCGCATTGCAGGGACAATAGTCTCGGATCAATGATGGTCTGGTACAACAATCTGAGTATTGCAGGGAGTAATAGTCTCGGATCAATCATGGTCTGGTACAGCAATCTGAGTATTGCAGGGAGTAATAGTCTCGGATCAATCATGGTCTGGTACAGCAATCTGAGTATTGCAGGTGGTAATAGTCTCGGATCAATCATGGTCTGATACAGCAATCTGAGGATTGCAGGGAGTAATAGTCTCGGATCAATCATGGTCTGGTACAACAATCTGAGTATTGCAAGGAGTAATAGTCATGGATCAATCATGGTCTGATACAGCAATCTGAGTATTGCAGGGAGTAATAGTCTCGGATCAATCATGGTCTGGTACAGCAATCTGAGTATTGCAGGGATAATAGTCTCGGATCAATCATGGTCTGATGCAGCATTCTGCGTATTGCAGGGACAATAGTCTCGGATCAATCATGGTCTGGTACAGCATTCTGCGTATTGCTTGGACATTAATCTCGGATCAATCATGGTCTGATACAGCAATCAGAGTATTGCAGGGAGTAATAATCTCAGTATTGCAGGGATAATAGTCCCGGATCAATCATGGTCTGATACAGCAATCTGAGTATTGCAGGGATAATAGTCTCGGATCAATCATGGTCTGATACAGCAATCTGAGTATTGCAGGGATAATAGTCTCGGATCAATCATGGTCTGGTACAGCAATCTGAGCATTGTAGGGATAATAGTCTCGGATCAATCATGGTCTGGTACAGCAATCTGCGTATTGCAGGGACAATAGTCTCGGATCAATCATGGTCTGGTACAGCAATCTGAGTATTGCAGGGATAATAGTCTTGGATCAATCATGGTCTGATACAGCATTCTGCGTATTGCTTGGACATTAGTCTCGGATCAATCATGGTCTGATACAGCAATCTGAGTATTGCAGGGAGTAATAATCTGTGTATTGCAGGGATAATAGTCCCGGATCAATCATGGTCTGATACAGCAATCTGAGTATTGCAGGGATAATAGTCTCGGATCAATCATGATCTGATACAGCAATCTGAGTATTGCAGGGATAATAGTCTCGGATCAATCATGGTCTGGTACAGCAATCTGAGTATTGCAGGGAGTAATAATCTGAGTATTGCAGGGATAATAGTCTCGGATCAATCATGGTCTGGTACAGGAATCTGAGTATTGCAGGGAGTTATAGTCTCGGATCAATCATGGTCTGGTACAGCAATCTGAGTATTGCAGGGAGTATTAGTTTCGGATCAATCATGGTCTGGTACAGCAATCTGAGTATTGCAGGGAGTAATAGTCTCGGATCAACCATGGTCTGATACAGCATTCTGCGTATTGCTTGGACATTAGTCTCGATTCAATCATGGTCTGATACAGCAATCTGAGTATTGCAGGGAGTAATAATCTGTGTATTGCAGGGATAATAGTCCCGGATCAATCATGGTCTGATACAGCAATCTGAGTATTGCAGGGATAATAGTCTCGGATCAATCATGATCTGATACAGCAATCTGAGTATTGCAGGGAGTAATAGTCTCGGATCAATAATGGTATGGTACAGCAATCTGAGTATTGCAGGGAGTAATAGTCTCGGATCAATCATGGTCTGGTACAGCAATCTGAATATTGCAGGGATAATAGTCTCGGATCAATCATGGTCTGATACAGCAATCTGCGCATTGCAGGGACAATAGTCTCGGATCAATGATGGTCTGGTACAACAATCTGAGTATTGCAGGGAGTAATAGTCTCGGATCAATCATGGTCTGGTACAGCAATCTGAGTATTGCAGGGAGTAATAGTCTCGGATCAATCATGGTCTGGTACAGCAATCTGAGTATTGCAGGTGGTAATAGTCTCGGATCAATCATGGTCTGATACAGCAATCTGAGGATTGCAGGGAGTAATAGTCTCGGATCAATCATGGTCTGATACAGCAATCTGAGTATTGTAGGGAGTAATAATCTGAGTATTGCAGGGATAATAGTCTCGGATCAATCATGGTCTAGTACAGCAATCTGAGCATTGTAGGGATAATAGTCTCGGATCAATCATGGTCTGGTACAGCAATCTGCGTATTGCAGGGACAATAGTCTCGGATCAATCATGGTCTGGTACAGCAATCTGAGTATTGCAGGGATAATAGTCTTGGATCAATCATGGTCTGATACAGCATTCTGCGTATTGCTTGGACATTAGTCTCGGATCAATCATGGTCTGATTCAGCAATCTGAGTATTCCAGGGAGTAATAATCTGTGTATTGCAGGGATAATAGTCCCGGATCAATCATGGTCTGATACAGCAATCTGAGTATTGCAGGGATAATAGTCTCGGATCAATCATGATCTGATACAGCAATCTGAGTATTGCAGGGATAATAGTCTCGGATCAACCATGGTCTGGTACAGCAATCTGAGTATTGCAGGGAGTAATAATCTGAGTATTGCAGGGATAATAGTCTCGGATCAATCATGGTCTGGTCCAGCAATCTGAGTATTGCAGGGATAATAGTCTCGGATCAATCATGGTCTGATACAGCAATCTGAGTATTGCAGGGATAATAGTCTCGGATCAATCATGGTCTGGTACAGCAATCTGAGCATTGTAGGGATAATAGTCTCGGATCAATCATGGTCTGGTACAGCAATCTGCGTATTGCAGGGACAATAGTCTCGGATCAATCATGGTCTGGTACAGCAATCTGAGTATTGCAGGGATAATAGTCTTGGATCAATCATGGTCTGATACAGCATTCTGCGTATTGCTTGGACATTAGTCTCGGATCAATCATGGTCTGATACAGCAATCTGAGTATTGCAGGGAGTAATAATCTGTGTATTGCAGGGATAATAGTCCCGGATCAATCATGGTCTGATACAGCAATCTGAGTATTGCAGGGATAATAGTCTCGGATCAATCATGATCTGATACAGCAATCTGAGTATTGCAGGGATAATAGTCTCGGATCAATCATGGTCTGGTACAGCAATCTGAGTATTGCAGGGAGTAATAATCTGAGTATTGCAGGGATAATAGTCTCGGATCAATCATGGTCTGGTACAGGAATCTGAGTATTGCAGGGAGTTATAGTCTCGGATCAATCATGGTCTGGTACAGCAATCTGAGTATTGCAGGGAGTATTAGTTTCGGATCAATCATGGTCTGGTACAGCAATCTGAGTATTGCAGGGAGTAATAGTCTCGGATCAACCATGGTCTGATACAGCATTCTGCGTATTGCTTGGACATTAGTCTCGATTCAATCATGGTCTGATACAGCAATCTGAGTATTGCAGGGAGTAATAATCTGTGTATTGCAGGGATAATAGTCCCGGATCAATCATGGTCTGATACAGCAATCTGAGTATTGCAGGGATAATAGTCTCGGATCAATCATGATCTGATACAGCAATCTGAGTATTGCAGGGATAATAGTCTCGGATCAATCATGGTCTGGTACAGCAATCTGAGTATTGCAGGGAGTAATAATCTGAGTATTGCAGGGATAATAGTCTCGGATCAATCATGGTCTGGTACAGCAATCTGAGTATTGCAGGGAGTTATAGTCTCGGATCAATCATGGTCTGGTACAGCAATCTGAGTATTGCAGGGAGTATTAGTTTCGGATCAATCATGGTCTGGTACAGCAATCTGAGTATTGCAGGGAGTAACATTCTCTGAACAATCATGGTCTGGTACAGCAATCTGAGTATTGCAGGGAGTAATAGTCTCGGATCAACCATGGTCTGATACTGCAATCTGCGTATTGCAGGGACAATAGTCTCGGATCAATCATGGTCTGATACAGCAATCTGAGTATTGCTGGGAGTAATAATCTGAGTATTGCAGGGATAATAGTCCCGGATCAATCATGGTCTGATACAGCAATCTGAGTATTGCAGGGATAATAGTCTCGGATCAATCATGGTCTGATACAGCAATCTGAGTATTGCAGGGATAAGAGTCTCGGATCAATCATGGTCTGGTACAGCAATCTGAGTATTGCAGGGAGTAATAGTCTCGGATCAATCATGGTCTGGTACACCAATCTGAGTATTGCAGGGAGTAATAATCTGAGTATTGCAGTGGTAATAGTCTCGGATCAATCATGGTGTGATCCAGCAATCTGCGTTTTGAAGGGACAATACTCCCGGATCAATCATGGTCTGGTACAGCAGTCTGAGTATTGCAAGGAGTAATAGTCTCGGATCAATAATGGTCTGGTAGAGCAATCTGAGTATTGCAGGGAGTAATAGTCTCGGATCAATAATGGTATGGTACAGCAATCTGAGTATTGCAGGGAGTAATAGTCTCGGATCAATCATGGTCTGGTACAGCAATCTGAATATTGCAGGGATAATAGTCTCGGATCAATCATGGTCTGATACAGCAATCTGCGCATTGCAGGGACAATAGTCTCGGATCAATGATGGTCTGGTACAACAATCTGAGTATTGCAGGGAGTAATAGTCTCGGATCAATCATGGTCTGGTACAGCAATCTGAGTATTGCAGGGAGTAATAGTCTCGGATCAATCATGGTCTGGTACAGCAATCTGAGTATTGCAGGTGGTAATAGTCTCGGATCAATCATGGTCTGATACAGCAATCTGAGGATTGCAGGGAGTAATAGTCTCGGATCAATCATGGTCTGATACAGCAATCTGAGTATTGTAGGGAGTAATAATCTGAGTATTGCAGGGATAATAGTCTCGGATCAATCATGGTCTAGTACAGCAATCTGAGCATTGTAGGGATAATAGTCTCGGATCAATCATGGTCTGGTACAGCAATCTGCGTATTGCAGGGACAATAGTCTCGGATCAATCATGGTCTGGTACAGCAATCTGAGTATTGCAGGGATAATAGTCTTGGATCAATCATGGTCTGATACAGCATTCTGCGTATTGCTTGGACATTAGTCTCGGATCAATCATGGTCTGATTCAGCAATCTGAGTATTCCAGGGAGTAATAATCTGTGTATTGCAGGGATAATAGTCCCGGATCAATCATGGTCTGATACAGCAATCTGAGTATTGCAGGGATAATAGTCTCGGATCAATCATGATCTGATACAGCAATCTGAGTATTGCAGGGATAATAGTCTCGGATCAACCATGGTCTGGTACAGCAATCTGAGTATTGCAGGGAGTAATAATCTGAGTATTGCAGGGATAATAGTCTCGGATCAATCATGGTCTGGTCCAGCAATCTGAGTATTGCAGGGAGTTATAGTCTCGGATCAATCATGGTCTGGTACAGCAATCTGAGTATTACAGGGAGTATTAGTTTCGGATCAATCATGGTCTGGTACAGCAATCTGAGAATTGCAGGGAGTAATAGTCTCGGATCAACCATGGTCTGATACAGCATTCTGCGTATTGCTTGGACATTAGTCTCGGATCAATCATGGTCTGATACAGCAATCTGAGTATTGCAGGGAGTAATAATCTGTGTATTGCAGGGATAATAGTCCCGGATCAATCATGGTCTGATACAGCAATCTGAGTATTGCAGGGATAATAGTCTCGGATCAATCATGATCTGATACAGCAATCTGAGTATTGCAGGGATAATAGTCTCGGATCAATCATGGTCTGGTACAGCAATCTGAGTATTGCAGGGAGTAATAATCTGAGTATTGCAGGGATAATAGTCTCGGATCAATCATGGTCTGGTACAGCAATCTGAGTATTGCAGCGAGTTATAGTCTCGGATCAATCATGGTCTGTTACAGCAATCTGAGTATTGCAGGGAGTATTAGTTTCGGATCAATCATGGTCTGGTACAGCAATCTGAGTATTGCAGGGAGTAACATTCTCAGAACAATCATGGTCTGGTACAGCAATCTGAGTATTGCAGGGAGTAATAGTCTCGGATCAACCATGGTCTGATACAGCAATCTGAGTATTGCAGAGAGTAATAGTCTCGGATCAATCATGGTCTGGTACAGCAATCTGAGTATTCCAGGGAGTAATAATCTGAGTATTGCAGGGATATTAGTCCCGGATCAATCATGGTCTGATACAGCAATCCGAGTATTGCAGGGATAATAGTCTCGGATCAATCATGGTCTGATACAGCAATCTGAGTATTGCAGGGAGTAATAGTCTCGGATCAACGATGGTCTGATACAGCAATCTGAGTATTGCAGGGAGTAATAATCTGAGTATTGCAGGGATAATAGTCACGGATCAATCATGGTCTGATACAGCAATCTGAGTATTGCAGGGATAGTAGTCTCGGATCAATCATGGTGTGATACAGCAATCTGCGTATTGAAGGGACAATACTCCCGGATCAATCATGGTCTGGTACAGCAATCTGAGTATTGCAGGGTGTAATATTCTCGGATCAATCATGCGCTGGCACAGCAATCTGAGTATTGCAGGGAGTAATAGTCTCGGATCAATCATTGTCTGATACAGCAATCGGAGTATTGCAGGAAGTAATAGTCTCGGATCACTCATGGTCTGGTAGAGCAATCTGAGTATTGCAGGGAGTAATAGTCTCGGATCAACCATGGTCTGATACAGCAATCTGAGTATTGCAGGGAGTAATAGTCTCGGATCAACAATGGTCTGAGACAGCAATCTGAGGATTGCAGGGAGTAATAGTCTCGGATCAATCATGGTGTGGTACAGCAATCTGAGTATTGCAGGGAGCAATAGTCTCGGATCAATCATGGTCTGATACAGCAATCTGAGTATTGCAGGGAGTAATAGTCTCGGATCAATCATGGTCAGATACAGCAATCTGCGTATTGCAGGGACAATAGTCTCGGATCAATCATGGTCTGATACAGCAATCTGAGTATTGCAGGGATAATAGTCTCGGATCAATCATGGTCTGATACTGCAATCTGCGTATTGCAGGGACAATCGTCTCGGATCAATCATGGTCTGTTACAGCAATCTGAGTATTGCTGGGAGTAATAATCTGAGTATTGCAGGGATAATAGTCCCGGATCAATCATGGTCTGATACAGCAATCTGAGTATTGCAGGGATAATAGTCTCGGATCAATCATGGTCTGATACAGCAATCTGAGTATTGCAGGGATAAGAGTCTCGGATCAATCATGGTCTGGTACAGCAATCTGAGTATTGCAGGGAGTAATAGTCTCGGATCAATCATGGTCTGGTACACCAATCTGAGTATTGCAGGGAGTAATAATCTGAGTATTGCAGTGATAATAGTCTCGGATCAATCATGGTGTGATCCAGCAATCTGCGTATTGAAGGGACAATACTCCCGGATCAATCATGGTCTGGTACAGCAGTCTGAGTATTGCAAGGAGTAATAGTCTCGGATCAATAATGGTCTGGTACAGCAATCTGGGTATTGTAGGGAGTAATAGTCTCGGATAAATCATGGTCTGATACAGCAATCTCAGTATTCCATGGAGTAATAGTCTCGGATTAATCATGGTCTGGTACAGTAATCTGAGTATTGCAGGGAGTAATAATCTGAGTTTTGCAGGGATAATAGTCTCGGATCAATTATGGTCTGATACAGCAATCTGAGTATTGCAGGGAGTAATAGTCTCGGATCAATAATGGTATGGTACAGCAATCTGAGTATTGCAGGGAGTAATAGTCTCGGATCAATCATGGTCTGGTACAGCAATCTGAATATTGCAGGGATAATAGTCTCGGATCAATCATGGTCTGATACAGCAATCTGCGCATTGCAGGGACAATAGTCTCGGATCAATGATGGTCTGGTACAGCAATCTGAGTATTGCAGGGAGTAATAGTCTCGGATCAATCATGGTCTGGTACAGCAATCTGAGTATTGCAGGGAGTAATAGTCTCGGATCAATCATGGTCTGGTACAGCAATCTGAGTATTGCAGGTGGTAATAGTCTCGGATCAATCATGGTCTGATACAGCAATCTGAGGATTGCAGGGAGTAATAGTCTCGGATCAATCATGGTCTGGTACAACAATCTGAGTATTGCAAGGAGTAATAGTCACGGATCAATCATGGTCTGATACAGCAATCTGAGTATTGCAGGGAGTAATAGTCTCGGAACAATCATGGTCTGGTACAGCAATCTGAGTATTGCAGGGATAATAGTCTCGGATCAATCATGGTCTGATACAGCATTCTGCGTATTGCAGGGACAATAGTCTCGGATCAATCATGGTCTGGTACAGCAATCCGAGTATTGCAGGGATAATAGTCTCGGATCAATCATGGTCTGATACAGCATTCTGCGTATTGCTTGGACATTAGTCTCGGATCAATCATGGTCTGATACAGCAATCAGAGTATTGCAGGGAGTAATAATCTGAGTATTGCAGGGATAATAGTCCCGGATCAATCATGGTCTGATACAGCAATCTGAGTATTGCAGGGATAATAGTCTCGGATCAATCATGGACTGATACAGCACTCTGAGTATTGCAGGGATAATAGTCTCGGATCAATCATGGTCTGGTACAGCAATCTGAGTATTGCAGGGAGTAATAGTCTCGGATCAATCATGGTCTGGTACACCAATCTGAGTATTGCAGGGAGTAATAATCTGAGTATTGCAGTGATAATAGTCTCGGATCAATCATGGTGTGATCCAGCAATCTGCGTATTGAAGGGACAATACTCCCGGATCAATCATGGTCTGGTACAGCAGTCTGAGTATTGCAAGGAGTAATAGTCTCGGATCAATAATGGTCTGGTACAGCAATCTGGGTATTGTAGGGAGTAATAGTCTCGGATAAATCATGGTCTGATACAGCAATCTCAGTATTCCATGGAGTAATAGTCTCGGATTAATCATGGTCTGGTACAGTAATCTGAGTATTGCAGGGAGTAATAATCTGAGTTTTGCAGGGACAATAGTCTCGGATCAATTATGGTCTGCTACAGCAATCTGAGTATTGCAGGGAGTAATAGTCTCGGATCAATAATGGTATGGTACAGCAATCTGAGTATTGCAGGGAGCAATAGTCTCAGATCAATCATGGTCTGGTACAGCAATCTGAATATTGCAGGGATAATAGTCTCGGATCAATCATGGTCTGATACAGCAATCTGCGCATTGCAGGAACAATAGTCTCGGATCAATGATGGTCTGGTACAGCAATCTGAGTATTGCAGGGAGTAATAGTCTCGGATCAATCATGGTCTGGTACAGCAATCTGAGTATTGCAGGTGGTAATAGTCTCGGATCAATCATGGTCTGATACAGCAATCTGAGGATTGCAGGGAGTAATAGTCTCGGATCAATCATGGTCTGGTACAACAATCTGAGTATTGCAAGGAGTAATAGTCTCGGATCAATCATGGTCTGATACAGCAATCTGAGTATTGTAGGGAGTAATAATCTGAGTATTGCAGGGATAATAGTCTCGGATCAATCATGGTCTAGTACAGCAATCTGAGCATTGTAGGGATAATAGTCTCGGATCAATCATGGTCTGGTACAGCAATCTGCGTATTGCAGGGACAATAGTCTCGGATCAATCATGGTCTGGTACAGCAATCTGAGTATTGCAGGGATAATAGTCTTGGATCAATCATGGTCTGATACAGCATTCTGCGTATTGCTTGGACATTAGTCTCGGATCAATCATGGTCTGATTCAGCAATCTGAGTATTGCAGGGAGTAATAATCTGTGTATTGCAGGGATAATAGTCCCGGATCAATCATGGTCTGATACAGCAATCTGAGTATTGCAGGGAGTAATAATCTGTGTATTGCAGGGATAATAGTCCCGGATCAATCATGGTCTCATACAGCAATCTGAGTATTGCAGGGATAATAGTCTCGGATCAATCAAGATCTGATACAGCAATCTGAGTATTGCAGGGATAATAGTCTCGGATCAATCATGGTCTGGTACAGCAATCTGAGTATTGCAGGGAGTAATAATCTGAGTATTGCAGGGATAATAGTCTCGGATCAATCATGGTCTGGTACAGCAATCTGAGTATTGCAGCGAGTTATAGTCTCGGATCAATTATGGTCTGGTACAGCAATCTGAGTATTGCAGGGATAATAGTCTCGGATCAATCATGGTCTGATACAGCATTCTGCGTATTGCAGGGACAATAGTCTCGGATCAATCATGGTCTGGTACAGCAATCCGAGTATTGCAGGGATAATAGTCTCGGATCAATCATGGTCTGATACAGCATTCTGCGTATTGCTTGGACATTAGTCTCGGATCAATCATGGTCTGGTACAGCAATCTGAGTATTGCAGGGAGTAATAGTCTCGGATCAATCATGGTCTGGTACACCAATCTGAGTATTGCAGGGAGTAATAATCTGAGTATTGCAGTGATAATAGTCTCGGATCAATCATGGTGTGATCCAGCAATCTGCGTATTGAAGGGACAATACTCCCGGATCAATCATGGTCTGGTACAGCAGTCTGAGTATTGCAAGGAGTAATAGTCTCGGATCAATAATGGTCTGGTACAGCAATCTGGGTATTGTAGGGAGTAATAGTCTCGGATAAATCATGGTCTGATACAGCAATCTCAGTATTCCATGGAGTAATAGTCTCGGATTAATCATGGTCTGGTACAGTAATCTGAGTATTGCAGGGAGTAATAATCTGTGTTTTGCAGGGACAATAGTCTCGGATCAATTATGGTCTGATACAGCAATCTGAGTATTGCAGGGAGTAATAGTCTCGGATCAATAATGGTATGGTACAGCAATCTGAGTATTGCAGGGAGCAATAGTCTCAGATCAATCATGGTCTGGTACAGCAATCTGAATATTGCAGGGATAATAGTCTCGGATCAATCATGGTCTGATACAGCAATCTGCGCATTGCAGGAACAATAGTCTCGGATCAATGATGGTCTGGTACAGCAATCTGAGTATTGCAGGGAGTAATAGTCTCGGATCAATCATGGTCTGGTACAGCAATCTGAGTATTGCAGGTGGTAATAGTCTCGGATCAATCATGGTCTGATACAGCAATCTGAGGATTTCAGGGAGTAATAGTCTCGGATCAATCATGGTCTGGTACAACAATCTGAGTATTGCAAGGAGTAATAGTCTCGGATCAATCATGGTCTGATACAGCAATCTGAGTATTGTAGGGAGTAATAATCTGAGTATTGCAGGGATAATAGTCTCGGATCAATCATGGTCTAGTACAGCAATCTGAGCATTGTAGAGATAATAGTCTCGGATCAATCATGGTCTGGTACAGCAATCTGCGTATTGCAGGGACAATAGTCTCGGATCAATCATGGTCTGGTACAGCAATCTGAGTATTGCAGGGATAATAGTCTTGGATCAATCATGGTCTGATACAGCATTCTGCGTATTGCTTGGACATTAGTCTCGGATCAATCATGGTCTGATTCAGCAATCTGAGTATTGCAGGGAGTAATAATCTGTGTATTGCAGGGATAATAGTCCCGGATCAATCATGGTCTGATACAGCAATCTGAGTATTGCAGGGATAATAGTCTCGGATCAATCATGATCTGATACAGCAATCTGAGTATTGCAGGGATAATAGACTCGGATCAATCATGGTCTGGTACAGCAATCTGAGTATTGCAGGGAGTAATAATCTGAGTATTGCAGGGATAATAGTCTCGGATCAATCATGGTCTGGTCCAGCAATATGAGTATTGCAGGGAGTTATAGTCTCGGATCAATCATGGTCTGGTACAGCAATCTGAGTATTACAGGGAGTATTAGTTTCGGATCAATCATGGTCTGGTACAGCAATCTGAGTATTGCAGGGAGTAATAGTCTCGCATCAACCATGGTCTGATACAGCATTCTGCGTATTGCTTGGACATTAGTCTCGGATCAATCATGGTCTGATACAGCAATCTGAGTATTGCAGGGAGTAATAATCTGTGTATTGCAGGGATAATAGTCCCGGATCAATCATGGTCTCATACAGCAATCTGAGTATTGCAGGGATAATAGTCTCGGATCAATCATGATCTGATACAGCAATCTGAGTATTGCAGGGATAATATTCTCGGATCAATCATGGTCTGGTACAGCAATCTGAGTATTGCAGCGAGTTATAGTCTCGGATCAATCATGGTCTGGTACAGCAATCTGAGTATTGCAGGGAGTATTAGTTTCGGATCAATCATGGTCTGGTACAGCAATCTGAGTATTGCAGGGAGTAACATTCTCAGAACAATCATGGTCTGGTACAGCAATCTGAGTATTGCAGGGAGTAATAGTCTCGGATCAACCATGGTCTGATACAGCAATCTGAGTATTGCAGAGAGTAATAGTCTCGGATCAATCATGGTCTGGTACAGCAATCTGAGTATTCCAGGGAGTAATAATCTGAGTATTGCAGGGATAATAGTCCCGGATCAATCATGGTCTGATACAGCAATCCGAGTATTGCAGGGATAATAGTCTCGGATCAATTATGGTCTGATACAGCAATCTGAGTATTGCAGGGAGTAATAGTCTCGGATCAATAATGGTATGGTACAGCAATCTGAGTATTGCAGGGAGCAATAGTCTCAGATCAATCATGGTCTGGTACAGCAATCTGAATATTGCAGGGATAATAGTCTCGGATCAATCATGGTCTGATACAGCAATCTGCGCATTGCAGGAACAATAGTCTCGGATCAATGATGGTCTGGTACAGCAATCTGAGTATTGCAGGGAGTAATAGTCTCGGATCAATCATGGTCTGGTACAGCAATCTGAGTATTGCAGGTGGTAATAGTCTCGGATCAATCATGGTCTGATACAGCAATCTGAGGATTTCAGGGAGTAATAGTCTCGGATCAATCATGGTCTGGTACAACAATCTGAGTATTGCAAGGAGTAATAGTCTCGGATCAATCATGGTCTGATACAGCAATCTGAGTATTGTAGGGAGTAATAATCTGAGTATTGCAGGGATAATAGTCTCGGATCAATCATGGTCTAGTACAGCAATCTGAGCATTGTAGAGATAATAGTCTCGGATCAATCATGGTCTGGTACAGCAATCTGCGTATTGCAGGGACAATAGTCTCGGATCAATCATGGTCTGGTACAGCAATCTGAGTATTGCAGGGATAATAGTCTTGGATCAATCATGGTCTGATACAGCATTCTGCGTATTGCTTGGACATTAGTCTCGGATCAATCATGGTCTGATTCAGCAATCTGAGTATTGCAGGGAGTAATAATCTGTGTATTGCAGGGATAATAGTCCCGGATCAATCATGGTCTGATACAGCAATCTGAGTATTGCAGGGATAATAGTCTCGGATCAATCATGATCTGATACAGCAATCTGAGTATTGCAGGGATAATAGACTCGGATCAATCATGGTCTGGTACAGCAATCTGAGTATTGCAGGGAGTAATAATCTGAGTATTGCAGGGATAATAGTCTCGGATCAATCATGGTCTGGTCCAGCAATATGAGTATTGCAGGGAGTTATAGTCTCGGATCAATCATGGTCTGGTACAGCAATCTGAGTATTACAGGGAGTATTAGTTTCGGATCAATCATGGTCTGGTACAGCAATCTGAGTATTGCAGGGAGTAATAGTCTCGCATCAACCATGGTCTGATACAGCATTCTGCGTATTGCTTGGACATTAGTCTCGGATCAATCATGGTCTGATACAGCAATCTGAGTATTGCAGGGAGTAATAATCTGTGTATTGCAGGGATAATAGTCCCGGATCAATCATGGTCTCATACAGCAATCTGAGTATTGCAGGGATAATAGTCTCGGATCAATCATGATCTGATACAGCAATCTGAGTATTGCAGGGATAATAGTCTCGGATCAATCATGGTCTGGTACAGCAATCTGAGTATTGCAGCGAGTTATAGTCTCGGATCAATCATGGTCTGGTACAGCAATCTGAGTATTGCAGGGAGTATTAGTTTCGGATCAATCATGGTCTGGTACAGCAATCTGAGTATTGCAGGGAGTAACATTCTCAGAACAATCATGGTCTGGTACAGCAATCTGAGTATTGCAGGGAGTAATAGTCTCGGATCAACCATGGTCTGATACAGCAATCTGAGTATTGCAGAGAGTAATAGTCTCGGATCAATCATGGTCTGGTACAGCAATCTGAGTATTCCAGGGAGTAATAATCTGAGTATTGCAGGGATAATAGTCCCGGATCAATCATGGTCTGATACAGCAATCCGAGTATTGCAGGGATAATAGTCTCGGATCAATCATGGTCTGATACAGCAATCTGAGTATTGCAGAGAGTAATAGTCTCGGATCAATCATGGTCTGGTACAGCAATCTGAGTATTGCAGGGAGTAATAGTCTCGGATCAACGATGGTCTGATGCAGCAATCTGAGTATTGCAGGGAGTAATAATCTGAGTATTGCAGGGATAATAGTCACGGATCAATCATGGTCTGATACAGCAATCTGAGTATTGCAGGGATAATAGTCTCGGATCAATCATGGTGTGATACAGCAATCTGCGTATTGAAGGGACAATACTCCCGGATCAATCATGGTCTGGTACAGCAATCTGATTATTGCAGGGTGTAATATTCTCGGATCAATCATGCGCTGGCACAGCAATCTGAGTATTGCAGGGAGTAATAGTCTCGGAACAATCATTGTCTGATACAGCAATCGGAGTATTGCAGGGAGTAGTAGTCTCGGATCAACAATGGTCTGATACAGCAATCTGAGGATTGCAGGGAGTAATAGTCTCGGATCAATCATGGTGTGGTACAGCAATCTGAGTATTGCAGGGAGCAATAGTCTCGGATCAATCATGGTCTGATACAGCAATCTGAGTATTGCAGGGAGTAATAGTCTCGGATCAATCATGGTCAGATACAGCAATCTGCGTATTGCAGGGATAATAGTCTCGGATCAATCATGGTCTGATACTGCAATCTGCGTATTGCAGGGACAATAGTCTCGGATCAATCATGGTCTGATACAGCAATCTGAGTATTGCTGGGAGTAATAATCTGAGTATTGCAGGGATAATAGTCCCGGATCAATCATGGTCTGATACAGCAATCTGAGTATTGCAGGGATAATAGTCTCGGATCAATCATGGTCTGATACAGCAATCTGAGTATTGCAGGGATAAGAGTCTCGGATCAATCATGGTCTGATACAGCAATCTGAGTATTGCAGGGATAATAGTCTCGGATCAATCATGGTCTGATACTGCAATCTGCGTATTGCAGGGACAATAGTCTCGGATCAATCATGGTCTGATACAGCAATCTGAGTATTGCTGGGAGTAATAATCTGAGTATTGCAGGGATAATAGTCCCGGATCAATCATGGTCTGATACAGCAATCTGAGTTTTGCAGGGATAATAGTCTCGGATCAATCATGGTCTGATACAGCAATCTGAGTATTGCAGGGATAAGAGTCTCGGATCAATCATGGTCTGGTACAGCAATCTGAGTATTGCAGGGAGTAATAGTCTCGGATCAATCATGGTCTGGTACACCAATCTGAGTATTGCAGGGAGTAATAATCTGAGTATTGCAGTGATAATAGTCTCGGATCAATCATGGAGTGATCCAGCAATCTGCGTATTGAAGGGACAATACTCCCGGATCAATCATGGTCTGGTACAGCAGTCTCAGTATTGCAAGGAGTAATAGTCTCGGATCAATAATGGTCTGGTACAGCAATCTGGGTATTGTAGGGAGTAATAGTCTCGGATAAATCATGGTCTGATACAGCAATCTCAGTATTCCATGGAGTAATAGTCTCGGATTAATCATGGTCTGGTACAGTAATCTGAGTATTGCAGGGAGTAATAATCTGAGTTTTGCAGGGATAATAGTCTCGGATCAATTATGGTCTGATACAGCAATCTGAGTATTGCAGGGAGTAATAGTCTCGGATCAATAATGGTATGGTACAGCAATCTGAGTATTGCAGGGAGTAATAGTCTCGGATCAATCATGGTCTGGTACAGCAATCTGAATATTGCAGGGATAATAGTCTCGGATCAATCATGGTCTGATACAGCAATCTGCGCATTGCAGGGACAATAGTCTCGGATCAATGATGGTCTGGTACAGCAATCTGAGTATTGCAGGGAGTAATAGTCTCGGATCAATCATGGTCTGGTACAGCAATCTGAGTATTGCAGGGAGTAATATTCTCGGATCAATCATGGTCTGGTACAGCAATCTGAGTATTGCAGCTGGTAATAGTCTCGGATCAATCATGGTCTGATACAGCAATCTGAGGATTGCAGGGAGTAATAGTCTCGGATCAATCATGGTCTGGTACAACAATCTGAGTATTGCAAGGAGTAATAGTCACGGATCAATCATGGTCTGATACAGCAATCTGAGTATTGCAGGGAGTAATAGTCTCGGATCAATCATGGTCTGGTACAGCAATCTGAGTATTGCAGGGATAATAGTCTCGGATCAATCATGGTCTGATACAGCATTCTGCGTATTGCAGGGACAATAGTCTCGGATCAATCATGGTCTGGTACAGCAATCCGAGTATTGCAGGGATAATAGTCTCGGATCAATCATGGTCTGATACAGCATTCTGCGTATTGCTTGGACATTAGTCTCGGATCAATCATGGTCTGATACAGCAATCAGAGTATTGCAGGGAGTAATAATCTGAGTATTGCAGGGATAATAGTCCCGGATCAATCATGGTCTGATACAGCAATCTGAGTATTGCAGGGATAATAGTCTCGGATCAATCATGGTCTGATACAGCAATCTGAGTATTGCAGGGATAATAGTCTCGGATCAATCATGGTCTGGTACAGCAATCTGAGTATTGTAGGGAGTAATAATCTGAGTATTGCAGGGATAATATTCTCGGATCAATCATGGTCTGGTACATCAATCTGAGCATTGTAGGGATAATAGTCTCGGATCAATCATGGTCTGGTACAGCAATCTGCGTATTGCAGGGACAATAGTCTCGGATCAATCATGGTCTGGTACAGCAATCTGAGTATTGCAGGGATAATAGTCTTGGATCAATCATGGTCTGATACAGCATTCTGCGTATTGCTTGGACATTAGTCTCGGATCAATCATGGTCTGATACAGCAATCTGAGTATTGCAGGGAGTAATAATCTGTGTATTGCAGGGATAATAGTCCCTGATCAATCATGGTCTGATACAGCAATCTGAGTATTGCAGGGATAATAGTCTCGGATCAATCATGATCTGATACAGCAATCTGAGTATTGCAGGGATAATAGTCTCGGATCAATCATGGTCTGGTACAGCAATCTGAGTATTGCAGGGAGTAATAATCTGAGTATTGCAGGGATAATAGTCTCGGATCAATCATGGTCTGGTACAGGAATCTGAGTATTGCAGGGAGTTATAGTCTCGGATCAATCATGGTCTGGTACAGCAATCTGAGTATTGCAGGGAGTATTAGTTTCGGATCAATCATGGTCTGGTACAACAATCTGAGTATTGCAGGGAGTAATAGTCTCGGATCAACCATGGTCTGATACAGCATTCTGCGTATTGCTTGGACATTAGTCTCGGATCAATCATGGTCTGATACAGCAATCTGAGTATTGCAGGGTGTAATAATCTGTGTATTGCAGGGATAATAGTCCCGGATCAATCATGGTCTGATACAGCAATCTGAGTATTGCAGGGATAATAGTCTCGGATCAATCATGATCTGATACAGCAATCTGAGTATTGCAGGGATAATAGTCTCGGATCAATCATGGTCTGGTACAGCAATCTCAGTATTGCAGGGTGTAATAATCTGAGTATTGCAGGGATAATAGTCTCGGATCAATCATGGTCTGGTACAGCAATCTGAGTATTGCAGGGAGTTATAGTCTCGGATCAATCATGGTCTGGTACAGCAATCCGAGTATTGCAGGGAGTATTAGTTTCGGATCAATCATGGTCTGGTACAGCAATCTGAGTATTGCAGGGAGTAACATTCTCAGAACAATCATGGTCTGGTACAGCAATCTGAGTATTGCAGGGAGTAATAGTCTCGGATCAACCATGGTCTGATACAGCAATCTGAGTATTGCAGAGAGTAATAGTCTCGGATCAATCATGGTCTGGTACAGCAATCTGAGTAGTCCAGGGAGTAATAATCTGAGTATTGCAGGGATAATAGTCCCGGATCAATCATGGTCTGATACAGCAATCCGAGTATTGCAGGGATAATAGTCTCGGATCAATCATGGTCTGATACAGCAATCTGAGTATTGCAGAGAGTAATAGTCTCGGATCAATCATGGTCTGGTACAGCAATCTGAGTATTGCAGGGTGTAATAGTCTCGGATCAATCATGGTCTGATACAGCAATCTGAGTATTGCAGGGAGTAATAGTCTCGGATCAATCATGGTCAGATACAGCAATCTGCGTATTGCAGGGACAATAGTCTCGGATCAATCATGGTCTGATACAGCAATCTGAGTATTGCAGGGATAATAGTCTCGGATCAATCATGGTCTGATACTGCAATCTGCGTATTGCAGGGACAATAGTCTCGGATCAATCATGGTCTGATACAGCAATCTGAGTATTGCTGGGAGTAATAATCTGAGTATTGCAGGGATAATAGTCCCGGATCAATCATGGTCTGATACAGCAATCTGAGTATTGCAGGGATAATAGTCTCGGATCAATCATGGTCTGATACAGCAATCTGAGTATTGCAGGGATAAGAGTCTCGGATCAATCATGGTCTGGTACAGCAATCTGAGTATTGCAGGGAGTAATAGTCTCGGATCAATCATGGTCTGGTACACCAATCTGAGTATTGCAGGGAGTAATAATCTGAGTATTGCAGTGATAATAGTCTCGGATCAATCATGGTGTGATCCAGCAATCTGCGTATTGAAGGGACAATACTCCCGGATCAATCATGGTCTGGTACAGCAGTCTGAGTATTGCAAGGAGTAATAGTCTCGGATCAATAATGGTCTGGTACAGCAATCTGGGTATTGTAGGGAGTAATAGTCTCGGATAAATCATGGTCTGATACAGCAATCTCAGTATTCCATGGAGTAATAGTCTCGGATTAATCATGGTCTGGTACAGTAATCTGAGTATTGCAGGGAGTAATAATCTGAGTTTTGCAGGGATAATAGTCTCGGATCAATTATGGTCTGATACAGCAATCTGAGTATTGCAGGGAGTAATAGTCTCGGATCAATAATGGTATGGTACAGCAATCTGAGTATTGCAGGGAGTAATAGTCTCGGATCAATCATGGTCTGGTACAGCAATCTGAATATTGCAGGGATAATAGTCTCGGATCAATCATGGTCTGATACAGCAATCTGCGCATTGCAGGGACAATAGTCTCGGATCAATGATGGTCTGGTACAGCAATCTGAGTATTGCAGGGAGTAATAGTCTCGGATCAATCATGGTCTGGTACAGCAATCTGAGTATTGCAGGGAGTAATAGTCTCGGATCAATCATGGTCTGGTACAGCAATCTGAGTATTGCAGGTGGTAATAGTCTCGGATCAATCATGGTCTGATACAGCAATCTGAGGATTGCAGGGAGTAATAGTCTCGGATCAATCATGGTCTGGTACAACAATCTGAGTATTGCAAGGAGTAATAGTCACGGATCAATCATGGTCTGATACAGCAATCTGAGTATTGCAGGGAGTAATAGTCTCGGATCAATCATGGTCTGGTACAGCAATCTGAGTATTGCAGGGATAATAGTCTCGGATCAATCATGGTCTGATACAGCATTCTGCGTATTGCAGGGACAATAGTCTCGGATCAATCATGGTCTGGTACAGCAATCCGAGTATTGCAGGGATAATAGTCTCGGACCAATCATGGTCTGATACAGCATTCTGCGTATTGCTTGGACATTAGTCTCGGATCAATCATGGTCTGATACAGCAATCAGAGTATTGCAGGGAGTAATAATCTGAGTATTGCAGGGATAATAGTCCCGGATCAATCATGGTCTGGTACAGCAATCTGAGTATTGCAGGGATAATAGTCTCGGATCAATCATGGTCTGATACAGCAATCTGAGTATTGCAGGGATAATAGTCTCGGATCAATCATGGTCTGGTACAGCAATCTGAGTATTGTAGGGAGTAATAATCTGAGTATTGCAGGGATAATAGTCTCGGATCAATCATGGTCTGGTACATCAATCTGAGCATTGTAGGGATAATAGTCTCGGATCAATCATGGTCTGGTACAGCAATCTGCGTATTGCAGGGACAATAGTCTCGGATCAATCATGGTCTGGTACAGCAATCTGAGTATTGCAGGGATAATAGTCTTGGATCAATCATGGTCTGATACAGCATTCTGCGTATTGCTTGGACATTAGTCTCGGATCAATCATGGTCTGATACAGCAATCTGAGTATTGCAGGGAGTAATAATCTGTGTATTGCAGGGATAATAGTCCCGGATCAATCATGGTCTGATACAGCAATCTGAGTATTGCAGGGATAATAGTCTCGGATCAATCATGATCTGATACAGCAATCTGAGTATTGCAGGGATAATAGTCTCGGATCAATCATGGTCTGGTACAGCAATCTGAGTATTGCAGGGAGTAATAATCTGAGTATTGCAGGGATAATAGTCTCGGATCAATCATGGTCTGGTACAGGAATCTGAGTATTGCAGGGAGTTATAGTCTCGGATCAATCATGGTCTGGTACAGCAATCTGAGTATTGCAGGGAGTATTAGTTTCGGATCAATCATGGTCTGGTACAGCAATCTGAGTATTGCAGGAAGTAATAGTCTCGGATCAACCATGGTCTGATACAGCATTCTGCGTATTGCTTGGACATTAGTCTCGGATCAATCATGGTCTGATACAGCAATCTGAGTATTGCAGGGAGTAATAATCTGTGTATTGCAGGGATAATAGTTCCGGATCAATCATGGTCTGATACAGCAATCTGAGTATTGCAGGGATAATAGTCTCGGATCAATCATGATCTGATACAGCAATCTGAGTATTGCAGGGATAATAGTCTCGGATCAATCATGGTCTGGTACAGCAATCTGAGTATTGCAGGGAGTAATAATCTGAGTATTGCAGGGATAATAGTCTCGGATCAATCATGGTCTGGTACAGCAATCTGAGTATTGCAGGGAGTTATAGTCTCGGATCAATCATGATCTGGTACAGCAATCTGAGTATTGCAGGGAGTATTAGTTTCGGATCAATCATGGTCTGGTACAGCAATCTGAGTATTGCAGGGAGTAACATTCTCAGAACAATCATGGTCTGGTACAGCAATCAGAGTATTGCAGGGAGTAATAGTCTCGGATCAACCATGGTCTGATACAGCAATCTGAGTATTGCAGAGAGTAATAGTCTCGGATCAATCATGGTCTGGTACAGCAATCTGAGTATTCCAGGGAGTAATAATCTGAGTATTGCAGGGATAATAGTCCCGGATCAATCATGGTCTGATACAGCAATCCGAGTATTGCAGGGATAATAGTCTCGGATCAATCATGGTCTGATACAGCAATCTGAGTATTGCAGAGAGTAATAGTCTCGGATCAATCATGGTCTGGTACAGCAATCTGAGTATTGCAGGGAGTAATAGTCTCGGATCAACGATGGTCTGATACAGCAATCTGAGTATTGCAGGGAGTAATAATCTGAGTATTGCAGGGATAATAGTCACGGATCAATCATGGTCTGATACAGCAATCTGAGTATTGCAGGGATAATAGTCTCGGATCAATCATGGTGTGATACAGCAATCTGCGTATTGAAGGGACAATACTCCCGGATCAATCATGGTCTGGTACAGCAATCTGAGTATTGCAGGGTGTAATATTCTCGGATCAATCATGCGCTGGCACAGCAATCTGAGTATTGCAGGGAGTAATAGTCTCGGATCAATCATTGTCTGATACAGCAATCGGAGTATTGCAGGAAGTAATAGTCTCGGATCACTCATGGTCTGGTAGAGCAATCTGAGTATTGCAGGGAGTAATAGTCTCGGATCAACCATGGTCTGATACAGCAATCTGAGTATTGCAGGGAGTAATAGTCTCGGATCAACAATGGTCTGATACAGCAATCTGAGGATTGCAGGGAGTAATAGTCTCGGATCAATCATGGTGTGGTACAGCAATCTGAGTATTGCAGGGAGCAATAGTCTCGGATCAATCATGGTCTGATACAGCAATCTGAGTATTGCAGGGAGTAATAGTCTCGGATCAATCATGGTCAGATACAGCAATCTGCGTATTGCAGGGACAATAGTCTCGGATCAATCATGGTCTGATACAGCAATCTGAGTATTGCAGGGATAATAGTCTCGGATCAATCATGGTCTGATACTGCAATCTGCGTATTGCAGGGACAATAGTCTCGGATCAATCATGGTCTGATACAGCAATCTGAGTATTGCTGGGAGTAATAATCTGAGTATTGCAGGGATAATAGTCCCGGATCAATCATGGTCTGATACAGCAATCTGAGTATTGCAGGGATAATAGTCTCGGATCAATCATGGTCTGATACAGCAATCTGAGTATTGCAGGGATAAGAGTCTCGGATCAATCATGGTCTGGTACAGCAATCTGAGTATTGCAGGGAGTAATAGTCTCGGATCAATCATGGTCTGGTACACCAATCTGAGTATTGCAGGGAGTAATAATCTGAGTATTGCAGTGATAATAGTCTCGGATCAATCATGGTGTGATCCAGCAATCTGCGTATTGAAGGGACAATACTCCCGGATCAATCATGGTCTGGTACAGCAGTCTGAGTATTGCAAGGAGTAATAGTCTCGGATCAATAATGGTCTGGTACAGCAATCTGGGTATTGTAGGGAGTAATAGTCTCGGATAAATCATGGTCTGATACAGCAATCTCAGTATTCCATGGAGTAATAGTCTCGGATTAATCATGGTCTGGTACAGTAATCTGAGTATTGCAGGGAGTAATAATCTGAGTTTTGCAGGGATAATAGTCTCGGATCAATTATGGTCTGATACAGCAATCTGAGTATTGCAGGGAGTAATAGTCTCGGATCAATAATGATATGGTACAGCAATCTGAGTATTGCAGGGAGTAATAGTCTCGGATCAATCATGGTCTGGTACAGCAATCTGAATATTGCAGGGATAATAGTCTCGGATCAATCATGGTCTGATACAGCAATCTGCGCATTGCAGGGACAATAGTCTCGGATCAATGATGGTCTGGTACAGCAATCTGAGTATTGCAGGGAGTAATAGTCTCGGATCAATCATGGTCTGGTACAGCAATCTGAGTATTGCAGGGAGTAATAGTCTCGGATCAATCATGGTCTGGTACAGCAATCTGAGTATTGCAGGGAGTAATAGTCTCGGATCAATCATGGTCTGATACAGCAATCTGAGGATTGCAGGTAGTAATAGTCTCGGATCAATCATGGTCTGGTACAACAATCTGAGTATTGCAAGGAGTAATAGTCATGGATCAATCATGGTCTGATACAGCAATCTGAGTATTGCAGGGAGTAATAGTCTCGGATCAATCATGGTCTGGTACAGCAATCTGAGTATTGCAGGGATAATATTCTCGGATCAATCATGGTCTGATACAGCATTCTGCGTATTGCAGGGACAATAGTCTCGGATCAATCATGGTCTGGTACAGCAATCTGAGTATTGCAGGGAGTAATAGTCTCGGATCAATCATGGTCTGGTACAGCAATCTGAGTATTGCAGGTGGTAATAGTCTCGGATCAATCATGGTCTGATACAGCAATCTGAGGATTGCAGGGAGTATTTGTCTCGGATCAATCATGGTCTGGTACAACAATCTGAGTATTGCAAGGAGTAATAGTCATGGATCAATCATGGTCTGATACAGCAATCTGAGTATTGCAGGGAGTAATAGTCTCGGATCAATCATGGTCTGGTACAGCAATCTGAGTATTGCAGGGATAATAGTCTCGGATCAATCATGGTCTGATACAGCATTCTGCGTATTGCAGGGACAATAGTCTCGGATCAATCATGGTCTGGTACAGCAATCCGAGTATTGCAGGGATAATAGTCTCGGATCAATCATGGTCTGATACAGCATTCTGCGTATTGCTTGGACATTAGTCTCGGATCAATCATGGTCTGATACAGCAATCAGAGTATTGCAGGGAGTAATAATCTGAGTATTGCAGGGATAATAGTCCCGGATCAATCATGGTCTGATACAGCAATCTGAGTATTGCAGGGATAATAGTCTCGGATCAATCATGGTCTGATACAGCAATCTGAGTATTGCAGGGATAATAGTCTCGGATCAATCATGGTCTGGTACAGCAATCTGAGTATTGTAGAGAGTAATAATCTGAGTATTGCAGGGATAATAGTCTCGGATCAATCATGGTCTGGTACAGCAATCTGAGCATTGTAGGGATAATAGTCTCGGATCAATCATGGTCTGGTACAGCAGTCTGCGTATTGCAGGGACAATAGTCTCGGATCAATCATGGTCTGGTACAGCAATCTGAGTATTGCAGGGATAATAGTCTTGGATCAATCATGGTCTGATACAGCATTCTGCGTATTGCTTGGACATTAGTCTCGGATCAATCATGGTCTGATACAGCAATCTGAGTATTGCAGGGAGTAATAGTCTCGGATCAACCATGGTCTGATACAGCATTCTGCGTATTGCTTGGACATTAGTCTCGGATCAATCATGGTCTGATACAGCAATCTGAGTATTGCAGGGAGTAATAATCTGTGTATTGCAGGGATAATAGTCCCGGATCAATCATGGTCTGATACAGCAATCTGAGTAGTGCAGATAATAGTCTCGGATCAATCATGATCTGATACAGCAATCTGAGTATTGCAGGGATAATAGTCTCGGATCAATCATGGTCTGGTACAGCAATCTGAGTATTGCAGGGAGTAATAATCTGAGTATTGCAGGGATAATAGTCTCGGATCAATCATGGTCTGGTACAGCAATCTGAGTATTGCAGGGAGTTATAGTCTCGGATCAATCATGGTCTGGTACAGCAATCTGAGTATTGCAGGGAGTAATAGTCTCGGATCAATCATGGTCAGATACAGCAATCTGCGTATTGCAGGGACAATAGTCTCGGATCAATCATGGTCTGATACAGCAATCTGAGTATTGCAGGGATAATAGTCTCGGATCAATCATGGTCTGATACTGCAATCTGCGTATTGCAGGGACAATAGTCTCGGATCAATCATGGTCTGATACAGCAATCTGAGTATTGCTGGGAGTAATAATCTGAGTATTGCAGGGATAATAGTCCCGGATCAATCATGGTCTGATACAGCAATCTGAGTATTGCAGGGATAATAGTCTCGGATCAATCATGGTCTGATACAGCAATCTGAGTATTGCAGGGATAAGAGTCTCGGATCAATCATGGTCTGGTACAGCAATCTGAGTATTGCAGGGAGTAATAGTCTCGGATCAATCATGGTCTGGTACACCAATCTGAGTATTGCAGGGAGTAATAATCTGAGTATTGCAGTGATAATAGTCTCGGATCAATCATGGTGTGATCCAGCAATCTGCGTATTGAAGGGACAATACTCCCGGATCAATCATGGTCTGGTACAGCAGTCTGAGTATTGCAAGGAGTAATAGTCTCGGATCAATAATGGTCTGGTACAGCAATCTGGGTATTGTAGGGAGTAATAGTCTCGGATAAATCATGGTCTGATACAGCAATCTCAGTATTCCATGGAGTAATAGTCTCGGATTAATCATGGTCTGGTACAGTAATCTGAGTATTGCAGGGAGTAATAATCTGAGTTTTGCAGGGATAATAGTCTCGGATCAATTATGGTCTGATACAGCAATCTGAGTATTGCAGGGAGTAATAGTCTCGGATCAATAATGATATGGTACAGCAATCTGAGTATTGCAGGGAGTAATAGTCTCGGATCAATCATGGTCTGGTACAGCAATCTGAATATTGCAGGGATAATAGTCTCGGATCAATCATGGTCTGATACAGCAATCTGCGCATTGCAGGGACAATAGTCTCGGATCAATGATGGTCTGGTACAGCAATCTGAGTATTGCAGGGAGTAATAGTCTCGGATCAATCATGGTCTGGTACAGCAATCTGAGTATTGCAGGGAGTAATAGTCTCGGATCAATCATGGTCTGGTACAGCAATCTGAGTATTGCAGGGAGTAATAGTCTCGGATCAATCATGGTCTGATACAGCAATCTGAGGATTGCAGGTAGTAATAGTCTCGGATCAATCATGGTCTGGTACAACAATCTGAGTATTGCAAGGAGTAATAGTCATGGATCAATCATGGTCTGATACAGCAATCTGAGTATTGCAGGGAGTAATAGTCTCGGATCAATCATGGTCTGGTACAGCAATCTGAGTATTGCAGGGATAATATTCTCGGATCAATCATGGTCTGATACAGCATTCTGCGTATTGCAGGGACAATAGTCTCGGATCAATCATGGTCTGGTACAGCAATCTGAGTATTGCAGGGAGTAATAGTCTCGGATCAATCATGGTCTGGTACAGCAATCTGAGTATTGCAGGTGGTAATAGTCTCGGATCAATCATGGTCTGATACAGCAATCTGAGGATTGCAGGGAGTATTTGTCTCGGATCAATCATGGTCTGGTACAACAATCTGAGTATTGCAAGGAGTAATAGTCATGGATCAATCATGGTCTGATACAGCAATCTGAGTATTGCAGGGAGTAATAGTCTCGGATCAATCATGGTCTGGTACAGCAATCTGAGTATTGCAGGGATAATAGTCTCGGATCAATCATGGTCTGATACAGCATTCTGCGTATTGCAGGGACAATAGTCTCGGATCAATCATGGTCTGGTACAGCAATCCGAGTATTGCAGGGATAATAGTCTCGGATCAATCATGGTCTGATACAGCATTCTGCGTATTGCTTGGACATTAGTCTCGGATCAATCATGGTCTGATACAGCAATCAGAGTATTGCAGGGAGTAATAATCTGAGTATTGCAGGGATAATAGTCCCGGATCAATCATGGTCTGATACAGCAATCTGAGTATTGCAGGGATAATAGTCTCGGATCAATCATGGTCTGATACAGCAATCTGAGTATTGCAGGGATAATAGTCTCGGATCAATCATGGTCTGGTACAGCAATCTGAGTATTGTAGGGAGTAATAATCTGAGTATTGCAGGGATAATAGTCTCGGATCAATCATGGTCTGGTACAGCAATCTGAGCATTGTAGGGATAATAGTCTCGGATCAATCATGGTCTGGTACAGCAGTCTGCGTATTGCAGGGACAATAGTCTCGGATCAATCATGGTCTGGTACAGCAATCTGAGTATTGCAGGGATAATAGTCTTGGATCAATCATGGTCTGATACAGCATTCTGCGTATTGCTTGGACATTAGTCTCGGATCAATCATGGTCTGATACAGCAATCTGAGTATTGCAGGGAGTAATAGTCTCGGATCAACCATGGTCTGATACAGCATTCTGCGTATTGCTTGGACATTAGTCTCGGATCAATCATGGTCTGATACAGCAATCTGAGTATTGCAGGGAGTAATAATCTGTGTATTGCAGGGATAATAGTCCCGGATCAATCATGGTCTGATACAGCAATCTGAGTAGTGCAGATAATAGTCTCGGATCAATCATGATCTGATACAGCAATCTGAGTATTGCAGGGATAATAGTCTCGGATCAATCATGGTCTGGTACAGCAATCTGAGTATTGCAGGGAGTAATAATCTGAGTATTGCAGGGATAATAGTCTCGGATCAATCATGGTCTGGTACAGCAATCTGAGTATTGCAGGGAGTTATAGTCTCGGATCAATCATGGTCTGGTACAGCAATCTGAGTATTGCAGGGAGTATTAGTTTCGGATCAATCATGGTCTGGTACAGCAATCTGAGTATTGCAGGGAGTAACATTCTCAGAACAATCATGGTCTGGTACAGCAATCTGAGTATTGCAGGGAGTAATAGTCTCGGATCAACCATGGTCTGATACAGCAATCTGAGTATTGCAGAGAGTAATAGTCTCGGATCAATCATGGTCTGGTACAGCAATCTGAGTATTCCAGGGAGTAATAATCTGAGTATTGCAGGGATAATAGTCCCGGATCAATCATGGTCTGATACAGCAATCCGAGTATTGCAGGGATAATAGTCTCGGATCAATCATGGTCTGATAGAGCAATCTGAGTATTGCAGAGAGTAATAGTCTCGGATCAATCATGGTCTGGTACAGCAATCTGAGTATTGCAGGGAGTAATAGTCTCGGATCAACGATGGTCTGATACAGCAATCTGAGTATTGCAGGGAGTAATAATCTGAGTATTGCAGGGATAATAGTCACGGATCAATCATGGTCTGATACAGCAATCTGAGTATTGCAGGGATAATAGTCTCGGATCAATCATGGTGTGATACAGCAATCTGCGTATTGAAGGGACAATACTCCCGGATCAATCATGGTCTGGTACAGCAATCTGAGTATTGCAGGGTGTAATATTCTCGGATCAATCATGCGCTGGCACAGCAATCTGAGTATTGCAGGGAGTAATAGTCTCGGATCAATCATTGTCTGATACAGCAATCGGAGTATTGCAGGAAGTAATAGTCTCGGATCACTCATGGTCTGGTAGAGCAATCTGAGTATTGCAGGGAGTAATAGTCTCGGATCAACCATGGTCTGATACAGCAATCTGAGGACTGCAGGGAGTAATAGTCTCGGATCAATCATGGTGTGGTACAGCAATCTGAGTATTGCAGGGAGCAATAGTCTCGGATCAATCATGGTCTGATACAGCAATCTGAGTATTGCAGGGAGTAATAGTCTCGGATCAATCATGGTCAGATACAGCAATCTGCGTATTGCAGGGACAAGAGTCTCGGATCAATCATGGTCTGATACAGCAATCTGAGTATTGCAGGGATAATAGTCTCGGATCAATCATGGTCTGATACTGCAATCTGCGTATTGCAGGGACAATAGTCTCGGATCAATCATGGTCTGATACAGCAATCTGAGTATTGCTGGGAGTAATAATCTGAGTATTGCAGGGATAATAGTCCCGGATCAATCATGGTCTGATACAGCAATCTGAGTATTGCAGGGATAATAGTCTCGGATCAATCATGGTCTGATACAGCAATCTGAGTATTGCAGGGATAAGAGTCTCGGATCAATCATGGTCTGGTACAGCAATCCGAGTATTGCAGGGAGTAATAGTCTCGGATCAATCATGGTCTGGTACACCAATCTGAGTATTGCAGGGAGTAATAATCTGAGTATTGCAGTGATAATAGTCTCGGATCAATCATGGTGTGATCCAGCAATCTGCGTATTGAAGGGACAATACTCCCGGATCAATCATGGTCTGGTACAGCAGTCTGAGTATTGCAAGGAGTAATAGTCTCGGATCCATAATGGTCTGGTACAGCAATCTGGGTATTGTAGGGAGTAACAGTCTCGGATAAATCATGGTCTGATACAGCAATCTCAGTATTCCATGGAGTAATAGTCTCGGATTAATCATGGTCTGGTACAGTAATCTGAGTATTGCAGGGAGTAATAATCTGAGTTTTGCAGGGATAATAGTCTCGGATCAATTATGGTCTGATACAGCAATCTGAGTATTGCAGGGAGTAATAGTCTCGGATCAATAATGGTATGGTACAGCAATCTGAGTATTGCAGGGAGTAATAGTCTCGGATCAATCATGGTCTGGTACAGCAATCTGAATATTGCAGGGATAATAGTCTCGGATCAATCATGGTCTGATACAGCAATCTGCGCATTGCAGGGACAATAGTCTCGGATCAATGATGGTCTGGTACAGCAATCTGAGTATTGCAGGGAGTAATAGTCTCGGATCAATCATGGTCTGGTACAGCAATCTGAGTATTGCAGGGAGTAATAGTCTCGGATCAATCATGGTCTGGTACAGCAATCTGAGTATTGCAGGTGGTAATAGTCTCGGATCAATCATCGTCTGATACAGCAATCTGAGGATTGCAGGGAGTAATAGTCTCGGATCAATCATGGTCTGGTACAACAATCTGAGTATTGCAAGGAGTAATAGTCATGGATCAATCATGGTCTGATACAGCAATCTGAGTATTGCAGGGAGTAATAGTCTCGGATCAATCATGGTCTGGTACAGCAATCTGAGTATTGCAGGGATAATAGTCTCGGATCAATCATGGTCTGATGCAGCATTCTGCGTATTGCAGGGACAATAGTCTCGGATCAATCATGGTCTGGTACAGCATTCTGCGTATTGCTTGGACATTAATCTCGGATCAATCATGGTCTGATACAGCAATCAGAGTATTGCAGGGAGTAATAATCTCAGTATTGCAGGGATAATAGTCCCGGATCAATCATGGTCTGATACAGCAATCTGAGTATTGCAGGGATAATAGTCTCGGATCAATCATGGTCTGATACAGCAATCTGAGTATTGCAGGGATAATAGTCTCGGATCAATCATGGTCTGGTACAGCAATCTGAGCATTGTAGGGATAATAGTCTCGGATCAATCATGGTCTGGTACAGCAATCTGCGTATTGCAGGGACAATAGTCTCGGATCAATCATGGTCTGGTACAGCAATCTGAGTATTGCAGGGATAATAGTCTTGGATCAATCATGGTCTGATACAGCATTCTGCGTATTGCTTGGACATTAGTCTCGGATCAATCATGGTCTGATACAGCAATCTGAGTATTGCAGGGAGTAATAATCTGTGTATTGCAGGGATAATAGTCCCGGATCAATCATGGTCTGATACAGCAATCTGAGTATTGCAGGGATAATAGTCTCGGATCAATCATGATCTGATACAGCAATCTGAGTATTGCAGGGATAATAGTCTCGGATCAATCATGGTCTGGTACAGCAATCTGAGTATTGCAGGGAGTAATAATCTGAGTATTGCAGGGATAATAGTCTCGGATCAATCATGGTCTGGTACAGGAATCTGAGTATTGCAGGGAGTTATAGTCTCGGATCAATCATGGTCTGGTACAGCAATCTGAGTATTGCAGGGAGTATTAGTTTCGGATCAATCATGGTCTGGTACAGCAATCTGAGTATTGCAGGGAGTAATAGTCTCGGATCAACCATGGTCTGATACAGCATTCTGCGTATTGCTTGGACATTAGTCTCGATTCAATCATGGTCTGATACAGCAATCTGAGTATTGCAGGGAGTAATAATCTGTGTATTGCAGGGATAATAGTCCCGGATCAATCATGGTCTGATACAGCAATCTGAGTATTGCAGGGATAATAGTCTCGGATCAATCATGATCTGATACAGCAATCTGAGTATTGCAGGGATAATAGTCTCGGATCAATCATGGTCTGGTACAGCAATCTGAGTATTGCAGGGAGTAATAATCTGAGTATTGCAGGGATAATAGTCTCGGATCAATCATGGTCTGGTACAGCAATCTGAGTATTGCAGGGAGTTATAGTCTCGGATCAATCATGGTCTGGTACAGCAATCTGAGTATTGCAGGGAGTATTAGTTTCGGATCAATCATGGTCTGGTACAGCAATCTGAGTATTGCAGGGAGTAACATTCTCTGAACAATCATGGTCTGGTACAGCAATCTGAGTATTGCAGGGAGTAATAGTCTCGGATCAACCATGGTCTGATACTGCAATCTGCGTATTGCAGGGACAATAGTCTCGGATCAATCATGGTCTGATACAGCAATCTGAGTATTGCTGGGAGTAATAATCTGAGTATTGCAGGGATAATAGTCCCGGATCAATCATGGTCTGATACAGCAATCTGAGTATTGCAGGGATAATAGTCTCGGATCAATCATGGTCTGATACAGCAATCTGAGTATTGCAGGGATAAGAGTCTCGGATCAATCATGGTCTGGTACAGCAATCTGAGTATTGCAGGGAGTAATAGTCTCGGATCAATCATGGTCTGGTACACCAATCTGAGTATTGCAGGGAGTAATAATCTGAGTATTGCAGTGATAATAGTCTCGGATCAATCATGGTGTGATCCAGCAATCTGCGTATTGAAGGGACAATACTCCCGGATCAATCATGGTCTGGTACAGCAGTCTGAGTATTGCAAGGAGTAATAGTCTCGGATCAATAATGGTCTGGTAGAGCAATCTGGGTATTGTAGGGAGTAATAGTATCGGATAAATCATGGTCTGATACAGCAATCTCAGTATTCCATGGAGTAATAGTCTCGGATTAATCATGGTCTGGTACAGTAATCTGAGTATTGCAGGGAGTAATAATCTGAGTTTTGCAGGGATAATAGTCTCGGATCAATTATGGTCTGGTACAGCAATCTGAGTATTGCAGGGAGTAATAGTCTCGGATCAATCATGGTCTGGTACAGCAATCTGAGTATTGCAGGGAGTAATAGTCTCGGATCAATCATGGTCTGGTACAGCAATCTGAGTATTGCAGGTGGTAATAGTCTCGGATCAATCATCGTCTGATACAGCAATCTGAGGATTGCAGGGAGTAATAGTCTCGGATCAATCGTGGTCTGGTACAACAATCTGAGTATTGCAAGGAGTAATAGTCATGGATCAATCATGGTCTGATACAGCAATCTGAGTATTGCAGGGAGTAATAGTCTCGGGTCAATCATTGTCTGGTACAGCAATCTGAGTATTGCAGGGATAATAGTCTCGGATCAATCATGGTCTGATGCAGCATTCTGCGTATTGCAGGGACAATAGTCTCGGATCAATCATGGTCTGGTACAGCATTCTGCGTATTGCTTGGACATTAGTCTCGGATCAATCATGGTCTGATACAGCAATCAGAGTATTGCAGGGAGTAATAATCTCAGTATTGCAGGGATAATAGTCCCGGATCAATCATGGTCTGATACAGCAATCTGAGTATTGCAGGGATAATAGTCTCGGATCAATCATGGTCTGATACAGCAATCTGAGTATTGCAGGGATAATAGTCTCGGATCAATCATGGTCTGGTACAGCAATCTGAGTATTGTAGGGAGTAATAATCTGAGTATTGCAGGGATAATAGTCTCGGATCAATCATGGTCTGGTACAGCAATCTGAGCATTGTAGGGATAATAGTCTCGGATCAATCATGGTCTGGTACAGCAATCTGCGTATTGCAGGGACAATAGTCTCGGATCAATCATGGTCTGGTACAGCAATCTGAGTGTTGCAGGGATAATAGTCTTGGATCAATCATGGTCTGATACAGCATTCTGCGTATTGCTTGGACATTAGTCTCGGATCAATCATGGTCTGATACAGCAATTTGAGTATTGCAGGGAGTAATAATCTGTGTATTGCAGGGATAATAGTCCCGGATCAATCATGGTCTGATACAGCAATCTGAGTATTGCAGGGATAATAGTCTCGGATCAATCATGATCTGATACAGCAATCTGAGTATTGCAGGGATAAGAGTCTCGGATCAATCATGGTCTGGTACAGCAATCTGAGTATTGCAGGGAGTAATAGTCTCGGATCAATCATGGTCTGGTACACCAATCTGAGTATTGCAGGGAGTAATAATCTGAGTATTGCAGTGATAATAGTCTCGGATCAATCATGGTGTGATCCAGCAATCTGCGTATTGAAGGGACAATACTCCCGGATCAATCATGGTCTGGTACAGCAGTCTGAGTATTGCAAGGAGTAATAGTCTCGGATCAATAATGGTCTGGTACAGCAATCTGGGTATTGTAGGGAGTAATAGTCTCGGATAAATCATGGTCTGATACAGCAATCTCAGTATTCCATGGAGTAATAGTCTCGGATTAATCATGGTCTGGTACAGTAATCTGAGTATTGCAGGGAGTAATAATCTGAGTTTTGCAGGGATAATAGTCTCGGATCAATTATGGTCTGATACAGCAATCTGAGTATTGCAGGGAGTAATAGTCTCGGATCAATAATGATATGGTACAGCAATCTGAGTATTGCAGGGAGTAATAGTCTCGGATCAATCATGGTCTGGTACAGCAATCTGAATATTGCAGGGATAATAGTCTCGGATCAATCATGGTCTGATACAGCAATCTGCGCATTGCAGGGACAATAGTCTCGGATCAATGATGGTCTGATACAGCAATCTGAGTATTGCAGGGAGTAATAGTCTCGGATCAATCATGGTCTGGTACAGCAATCTGAGTATTGCAGGGAGTAATATTCTCGGATCAATCATGGTCTGATACAGCATTCTGCGTATTGCAGGGACAATAGTCTCGGATCAATCATGGTCTGGTACAGCAATCTGAGTATTGCAGGGAGTAATAGTCTCGGATCAATCATGGTCTGGTACAGCAATCTGAGTATTGCAGGTGGTAATAGTCTCGGATCAATCATGGTCTGATACAGCAATCTGAGGATTGCAGGGAGTATTTGTCTCGGATCAATCATGGTCTGGTACAACAATCTGAGTATTGCAAGGAGTAATAGTCATGGATCAATCATGGTCTGATACAGCAATCTGAGTATTGCAGGGAGTAATAGTCTCGGATCAATCATGGTCTGGTACAGCAATCTGAGTATTGCAGGGATAATAGTCTCGGATCAATCATGGTCTGATACAGCATTCTGCGTATTGCAGGGACAATAGTCTCGGATCAATCATGGTCTGGTACAGCAATCCGAGTATTGCAGGGATAATAGTCTCGGATCAATCATGGTCTGATACAGCATTCTGCGTATTGCTTGGACATTAGTCTCGGATCAATCATGGTCTGATACAGCAATCAGAGTATTGCAGGGAGTAATAATCTGAGTATTGCAGGGATAATAGTCCCGGATCAATCATGGTCTGATACAGCAATCTGAGTATTGCAGGGATAATAGTCTCGGATCAATCATGGTCTGATACAGCAATCTGAGTATTGCAGGGATAATAGTCTCGGATCAATCATGGTCTGGTACAGCAATCTGAGTATTGTAGGGAGTAATAATCTGAGTATTGCAGGGATAATAGTCTCGGATCAATCATGGTCTGGTACAGCAATCTGAGCATTGTAGGGATAATAGTCTCGGATCAATCATGGTCTGGTACAGCAGTCTGCGTATTGCAGGGACAATAGTCTCGGATCAATCATGGTCTGGTACAGCAATCTGAGTATTGCAGGGATAATAGTCTTGGATCAATCATGGTCTGATACAGCATTCTGCGTATTGCTTGGACATTAGTCTCGGATCAATCATGGTCTGATACAGCAATCTGAGTATTGCAGGGAGTAATAGTCTCGGATCAACCATGGTCTGATACAGCATTCTGCGTATTGCTTGGACATTAGTCTCGGATCAATCATGGTCTGATACAGCAATCTGAGTATTGCAGGGAGTAATAATCTGTGTATTGCAGGGATAATAGTCCCGGATCAATCATGGTCTGATACAGCAATCTGAGTAGTGCAGATAATAGTCTCGGATCAATCATGATCTGATACAGCAATCTGAGTATTGCAGGGATAATAGTCTCGGATCAATCATGGTCTGGTACAGCAATCTGAGTATTGCAGGGAGTAATAATCTGAGTATTGCAGGGATAATAGTCTCGGATCAATCATGGTCTGGTACAGCAATCTGAGTATTGCAGGGAGTTATAGTCTCGGATCAATCATGGTCTGGTACAGCAATCTGAGTATTGCAGGGAGTATTAGTTTCGGATCAATCATGGTCTGGTACAGCAATCTGAGTATTGCAGGGAGTAACATTCTCAGAACAATCATGGTCTGGTACAGCAATCTGAGTATTGCAGGGAGTAATAGTCTCGGATCAACCATGGTCTGATACAGCAATCTGAGTATTGCAGAGAGTAATAGTCTCGGATCAATCATGGTCTGGTACAGCAATCTGAGTATTCCAGGGAGTAATAATCTGAGTATTGCAGGGATAATAGTCCCGGATCAATCATGGTCTGATACAGCAATCCGAGTATTGCAGGGATAATAGTCTCGGATCAATCATGGTCTGATAGAGCAATCTGAGTATTGCAGAGAGTAATAGTCTCGGATCAATCATGGTCTGGTACAGCAATCTGAGTATTGCAGGGAGTAATAGTCTCGGATCAACGATGGTCTGATACAGCAATCTGAGTATTGCAGGGAGTAATAATCTGAGTATTGCAGGGATAATAGTCACGGATCAATCATGGTCTGATACAGCAATCTGAGTATTGCAGGGATAATAGTCTCGGATCAATCATGGTGTGATACAGCAATCTGCGTATTGAAGGGACAATACTCCCGGATCAATCATGGTCTGGTACAGCAATCTGAGTATTGCAGGGTGTAATATTCTCGGATCAATCATGCGCTGGCACAGCAATCTGAGTATTGCAGGGAGTAATAGTCTCGGATCAATCATTGTCTGATACAGCAATCGGAGTATTGCAGGAAGTAATAGTCTCGGATCACTCATGGTCTGGTAGAGCAATCTGAGTATTGCAGGGAGTAATAGTCTCGGATCAACCATGGTCTGATACAGCAATCTGAGGACTGCAGGGAGTAATAGTCTCGGATCAATCATGGTGTGGTACAGCAATCTGAGTATTGCAGGGAGCAATAGTCTCGGATCAATCATGGTCTGATACAGCAATCTGAGTTTTGCAGGGAGTAATAGTCTCGGATCAATCATGGTCAGATACAGCAATCTGCGTATTGCAGGGACAAGAGTCTCGGATCAATCATGGTCTGATACAGCAATCTGAGTATTGCAGGGATAATAGTCTCGGATCAATCATGGTCTGATACTGCAATCTGCGTATTGCAGGGACAATAGTCTCGGATCAATCATGGTCTGATACAGCAATCTGAGTATTGCTGGGAGTAATAATCTGAGTATTGCAGGGATAATAGTCCCGGATCAATCATGGTCTGATACAGCAATCTGAGTATTGCAGGGATAATAGTCTCGGATCAATCATGGTCTGATACAGCAATCTGAGTATTGCAGGGATAAGAGTCTCGGATCAATCATGGTCTGGTACAGCAATCCGAGTATTGCAGGGAGTAATAGTCTCGGATCAATCATGGTCTGGTACACCAATCTGAGTATTGCAGGGAGTAATAATCTGAGTATTGCAGTGATAATAGTCTCGGATCAATCATGGTGTGATCCAGCAATCTGCGTATTGAAGGGACAATACTCCCGGATCAATCATGGTCTGGTACAGCAGTCTGAGTATTGCAAGGAGTAATAGTCTCGGATCCATAATGGTCTGGTACAGCAATCTGGGTATTGTAGGGAGTAACAGTCTCGGATAAATCATGGTCTGATACAGCAATCTCAGTATTCCATGGAGTAATAGTCTCGGATTAATCATGGTCTGGTACAGTAATCTGAGTATTGCAGGGAGTAATAATCTGAGTTTTGCAGGGATAATAGTCTCGGATCAATTATGGTCTGATACAGCAATCTGAGTATTGCAGGGAGTAATAGTCTCGGATCAATAATGGTATGGTACAGCAATCTGAGTATTGCAGGGAGTAATAGTCTCGGATCAATCATGGTCTGGTACAGCAATCTGAATATTGCAGGGATAATAGTCTCGGATCAATCATGGTCTGATACAGCAATCTGCGCATTGCAGGGACAATAGTCTCGGATCAATGATGGTCTGGTACAGCAATCTGAGTATTGCAGGGAGTAATAGTCTCGGATCAATCATGGTCTGGTACAGCAATCTGAGTATTGCAGGGAGTAATAGTCTCGGATCAATCATGGTCTGGTACAGCAATCTGAGTATTGCAGGTGGTAATAGTCTCGGATCAATCATCGTCTGATACAGCAATCTGAGGATTGCAGGGAGTAATAGTCTCGGATCAATCATGGTCTGGTACAACAATCTGAGTATTGCAAGGAGTAATAGTCATGGATCAATCATGGTCTGATACAGCAATCTGAGTATTGCAGGGAGTAATAGTCTCGGATCAATCATGGTCTGGTACAGCAATCTGAGTATTGCAGGGATAATAGTCTCGGATCAATCATGGTCTGATGCAGCATTCTGCGTATTGCAGGGACAATAGTCTCGGATCAATCATGGTCTGGTACAGCATTCTGCGTATTGCTTGGACATTAATCTCGGATCAATCATGGTCTGATACAGCAATCAGAGTATTGCAGGGAGTAATAATCTCAGTATTGCAGGGATAATAGTCCCGGATCAATCATGGTCTGATACAGCAATCTGAGTATTGCAGGGATAATAGTCTCGGATCAATCATGGTCTGATACAGCAATCTGAGTATTGCAGGGATAATAGTCTCGGATCAATCATGGTCTGGTACAGCAATCTGAGCATTGTAGGGATAATAGTCTCGGATCAATCATGGTCTGGTACAGCAATCTGCGTATTGCAGGGACAATAGTCTCGGATCAATCATGGTCTGGTACAGCAATCTGAGTATTGCAGGGATAATAGTCTTGGATCAATCATGGTCTGATACAGCATTCTGCGTATTGCTTGGACATTAGTCTCGGATCAATCATGGTCTGATACAGCAATCTGAGTATTGCAGGGAGTAATAATCTGTGTATTGCAGGGATAATAGTCCCGGATCAATCATGGTCTGATACAGCAATCTGAGTATTGCAGGGATAATAGTCTCGGATCAATCATGATCTGATACAGCAATCTGAGTATTGCAGGGATAATAGTCTCGGATCAATCATGGTCTGGTACAGCAATCTGAGTATTGCAGGGAGTAATAATCTGAGTATTGCAGGGATAATAGTCTCGGATCAATCATGGTCTGGTACAGGAATCTGAGTATTGCAGGGAGTTATAGTCTCGGATCAATCATGGTCTGGTACAGCAATCTGAGTATTGCAGGGAGTATTAGTTTCGGATCAATCATGGTCTGGTACAGCAATCTGAGTATTGCAGGGAGTAATAGTCTCGGATCAACCATGGTCTGATACAGCATTCTGCGTATTGCTTGGACATTAGTCTCGATTCAATCATGGTCTGATACAGCAATCTGAGTATTGCAGGGAGTAATAATCTGTGTATTGCAGGGATAATAGTCCCGGATCAATCATGGTCTGATACAGCAATCTGAGTATTGCAGGGATAATAGTCTCGGATCAATCATGATCTGATACAGCAATCTGAGTATTGCAGGGATAATAGTCTCGGATCAATCATGGTCTGGTACAGCAATCTGAGTATTGCAGGGAGTAATAATCTGAGTATTGCAGGGATAATAGTCTCGGATCAATCATGGTCTGGTACAGCAATCTGAGTATTGCAGGGAGTTATAGTCTCGGATCAATCATGGTCTGGTACAGCAATCTGAGTATTGCAGGGAGTATTAGTTTCGGATCAATCATGGTCTGGTACAGCAATCTGAGTATTGCAGGGAGTAACATTCTCTGAACAATCATGGTCTGGTACAGCAATCTGAGTATTGCAGGGAGTAATAGTCTCGGATCAACCATGGTCTGATACTGCAATCTGCGTATTGCAGGGACAATAGTCTCGGATCAATCATGGTCTGATACAGCAATCTGAGTATTGCTGGGAGTAATAATCTGAGTATTGCAGGGATAATAGTCCCGGATCAATCATGGTCTGATACAGCAATCTGAGTATTGCAGGGATAATAGTCTCGGATCAATCATGGTCTGATACAG
This sequence comes from Mobula birostris, assembly GCF_030028105.1. Lineage (NCBI taxonomy): Eukaryota > Metazoa > Chordata > Chondrichthyes > Myliobatiformes > Myliobatidae > Mobula > Mobula birostris. The sequence goes on from NC_092378.1 coordinate 92,146,063, forward strand.
CAATCTGAGTATTGCAGGGATAAGAGTCTCGGATCAATCATGGTCTGGTACAGCAATCTGAGTATTGCAGGGAGTAATAGTCTCGGATCAATCATGGTCTGGTACACCAATCTGAGTATTGCAGGGAGTAATAATCTGAGTATTGCAGTGATAATAGTCTCGGATCAATCATGGTGTGATCCAGCAATCTGCGTATTGAAGGGACAATACTCCCGGATCAATCATGGTCTGGTACAGCAGTCTGAGTATTGCAAGGAGTAATAGTCTCGGATCAATAATGGTCTGGTAGAGCAATCTGGGTATTGTAGGGAGTAATAGTATCGGATAAATCATGGTCTGATACAGCAATCTCAGTATTCCATGGAGTAATAGTCTCGGATTAATCATGGTCTGGTACAGTAATCTGAGTATTGCAGGGAGTAATAATCTGAGTTTTGCAGGGATAATAGTCTCGGATCAATTATGGTCTGGTACAGCAATCTGAGTATTGCAGGGAGTAATAGTCTCGGATCAATCATGGTCTGGTACAGCAATCTGAGTATTGCAGGGAGTAATAGTCTCGGATCAATCATGGTCTGGTACAGCAATCTGAGTATTGCAGGTGGTAATAGTCTCGGATCAATCATCGTCTGATACAGCAATCTGAGGATTGCAGGGAGTAATAGTCTCGGATCAATCGTGGTCTGGTACAACAATCTGAGTATTGCAAGGAGTAATAGTCATGGATCAATCATGGTCTGATACAGCAATCTGAGTATTGCAGGGAGTAATAGTCTCGGGTCAATCATGGTCTGGTACAGCAATCTGAGTATTGCAGGGATAATAGTCTCGGATCAATCATGGTCTGATGCAGCATTCTGCGTATTGCAGGGACAATAGTCTCGGATCAATCATGGTCTGGTACAGCATTCTGCGTATTGCTTGGACATTAGTCTCGGATCAATCATGGTCTGATACAGCAATCAGAGTATTGCAGGGAGTAATAATCTCAGTATTGCAGGGATAATAGTCCCGGATCAATCATGGTCTGATACAGCAATCTGAGTATTGCAGGGATAATAGTCTCGGATCAATCATGGTCTGATACAGCAATCTGAGTATTGCAGGGATAATAGTCTCGGATCAATCATGGTCTGGTACAGCAATCTGAGTATTGTAGGGAGTAATAATCTGAGTATTGCAGGGATAATAGTCTCGGATCAATCATGGTCTGGTACAGCAATCTGAGCATTGTAGGGATAATAGTCTCGGATCAATCATGGTCTGGTACAGCAATCTGCGTATTGCAGGGACAATAGTCTCGGATCAATCATGGTCTGGTACAGCAATCTGAGTGTTGCAGGGATAATAGTCTTGGATCAATCATGGTCTGATACAGCATTCTGCGTATTGCTTGGACATTAGTCTCGGATCAATCATGGTCTGATACAGCAATTTGAGTATTGCAGGGAGTAATAATCTGTGTATTGCAGGGATAATAGTCCCGGATCAATCATGGTCTGATACAGCAATCTGAGTATTGCAGGGATAATAGTCTCGGATCAATCATGGTCTGGTACAGCAATCTGAGTATTGCAGGGAGTAATAATCTGAGTATTGCAGGGATAATAGTCTCGGATCAATCATGGTCTGGTACAGGAATCTGAGTATTGCAGGGAGTTATAGTCTCGGATCAATCATGGTCTGGTACAGCAATCTGAGTATTGCAGGGAGTATTAGTTTCGGATCAATCATGGTCTGGTACAGCAATCTGAGTATTGCAGGGAGTAATAGTCTCGGATCAACCATGGTCTGATACAGCATTCTGCGTATTGCTTGGACATTAGTCTCGAATCAATCATGGTCTGATACAGCAATCTGAGTATTGCAGGGAGTAATAATCTGTGTATTGCAGGGATAATAGTCCCGGATCAATCATGGTCTGATACAGCAATCTGAGTATTGCAGGGATAATAGTCTCGGATCAATCATGATCTGATACAGCAATCTGAGTATTGCAGGGATAACAGTCTCGGATCAATCATGGTCTGGTACAGCAATCTGAGTATTGCAGGGAGTAACAATCTGAGTATTGCAGGGATAATAGTCTCGGATCAATCATGGTCTGGTACAGCAATCTGAGTATTGCAGGGAGTTATAGTCGCGGATCAATCATGGTCTGGTACAGCAATCTGAGTATTGCAGGGAGTATTAGTTTCGGATCAATCATGGTCTGGTGCAGCAATCTGAGTATTGCAGGGAGTAACATTCTCAGAACAATCATGGTCTGGTACAGCAATCTGAGTATTGCAGGGAGTAATAGTCTCGGATCAACCATGGTCTGATACAGCAATCTGAGTATTGCAGAGAGTAATAGTCTCGGATCAATCATGGTCTGGTACAGCAATCTGAGTATTCCAGGGAGTAATAATCTGAGTATTGCAGGGATATTAGTCCCGGATCAATCATGGTCTGATACAACAATCCGAGTATTGCAGGGATAATAGTCTCGGATCAATCATGGTCTGATACAGCAATCTGAGTATTGCAGAGAGTAATAGTCTCGGATCAATCATGGTCTGGTACAGCAATTTGAGTATTGCAGGGAGTAATAGTCTCGGATCAACGATGGTCTGATACAGCAATCTGAGTATTGCAGGGAGTAATAATCTGAGTATTGCAGGGATAATAGTCACGGATCAATCATGGTCTGATACAGGAATCTGAGTATTGCAGGGATAATAGTCTCGGTTCAATCATGGTCTGGTACAGCAATCTGAGTATTGCAGGGGATAATAGTCTCTAATCAATCATGGTCTGCAACAGCAATCTGAGGATTGCAGGGATAATAGTCTCGGATCAATCATGGCCTGGTACAGCAATCGGAGTATTGCAGGGAGTAATAGTCTCGGATCAATCATGGTCTGGTACAGCAATCTGAGTATTGCAGGGAGTAATAGTCTCGGATCAATCATGGTCTGATACAGCAATCTGAGGGTTGCAGTGATTAATAAACTGAGTATTGCAGGGAAAATAGTCTCGGATCAATCATGGTCTGATACAGCAATCTGATTATTGCAGGGATAATAGTCTCGGATCAATCATGGTCAGGTACAGCAATCTGATTATTGCAGGGAGTAATAGTCTCGGATCAATAATGGTCTGGTACAGCAATCTGAGTATTGCAGAGAGTAATAGTCTCGGATCAATCATGGTCTGGTACAGCAATTTGAGTATTGCAGGGAGTAATAGTCTCGGATCAACGATGGTCTGATACAGCAATCTGAGTATTGCAGGGAGTAATAATCTGAGTATTGCAGGGATAATAGTCACGGATCAATCATGGTCTGATACAGGAATCTGAGTATTGCAGGGATAATAGTCTCGGTTCAATCATGGTCTGGTACAGCAATCTGAGTATTGCAGGGGATAATAGTCTCTAATCAATCATGGTCTGCAACAGCAATCTGAGGATTGCAGGGATAATAGTCTCGGATCAATCATGGCCTGGTACAGCAATCGGAGTATTGCAGGGAGTAATAGTCTCGGATCAATCATGGTCTGGTACAGCAATCTGAGTATTGCAGGGAGTAATAGTCTCGGATCAATCATGGTCTGATACAGCAATCTGAGGGTTGCAGTGATTAATAAACTGAGTATTGCAGGGAAAATAGTCTCGGATCAATCATGGTCTGATACAGCAATCTGATTATTGCAGGGATAATAGTCTCGGATCAATCATGGTCAGGTACAGCAATCTGATTATTGCAGGGAGTAATAGTCTCGGATCAATAATGGTCTGGTACAGCAATCTGGGTATTGTAGGGAGTAATAGTCTCGGATAAATCATGGTCTGATACAGCAATCTCAGTATTGCATGGAGTAATAGTCTCGGATTAATCATGCTCTGGTACAGCAATCTGAGTACTGCAGGGAGTAATAATCTGAGTAATGCAGGGATAATAGTCTCGGATCAATTATGGTCTGATACAGCAATCTGAGTATTGCAGGGAGTAATAGTCTCGGATCAATGATGGTATGGTACAGCAATCTGAGTATTGCAGGGAGTAATAGTCTCGGATCAATCATGGTCTGATACAGCAATCTGAGTATTGCAGGGAGTAATACTCTCGGATCAACCATGGTCTGATACAGCAATCTGAGTATTGCAGGGAGTAATAGTCTCGGATCAATTATGGTCTGATACAGCAATCTGAGGGTTGCAGGGATTAATAATCTGAGTATGGCAGGGATAATAGTCTCGGATCAATCATGGTCTGATACACAATCTGAGTATTGCAGGGATAATAGTCTCGGATTAATCATGGTCAGGTACAGCAAACTGAGTATTGCAAGGAGTAATAGTCTCGGATCAATAATGGTCTGGTACAGCAATCTGGGTATTGTAGGGAGTAATAGTCTCGGATAAATCATGGTCTGATACAGCAATCTCAGTATTCCATGGAGTAATAGTCTCGGATTAATCATGGTCTGGTACAGTAATCTGAGTATTGCAGGGAGTAATAAACTGAGTTTTGCAGGGATAATAGTCTCGGATCAATTATGGTCTGATACAGCAATCTGAGTATTGCAGGGAGTAATAGTCTCGGATCAATAATGGGCGGGTACAGCAATCTGAGTATTGCAGGGAGTAATAGTCTCGGATCATGCATGGTCTGATACAGCAATCTGAGTATTGCAGGGAGTAATACTCTCGGATCAACCATGGTCTGATACAGCAATCTGAGTATTGCAGGGAGTAATAGTCTCAGATCAATCATGGTCTGGTACAGCAATCTGAGTATTGCAGGGAGTAATAGTCTGAGTATTCCAGGGATAATAGTCCCGGATCAATCATGGTCTGATACAGCAATCTGAGTATTGCAGGGATAATAGTCTCGGATCAATCATGGTCTGATACAGCAATCTGAGTATTGCAGGGATAATAGTCCCGGATCAATCATGGTCTTGTACAGCAATCTGAGTATTGCAGGGGGTAATAATCTGAGTATTGCAGGGATAATAGTCTCGGATCAATCATGGTCTGGTACAGCAATCTGAGCATTGTAGGGATAATAGTCTCGGATCAATCATGGTCTGGTACAGCAATCTGCGTATTGCAGGGACAATAGTCTCGGATCAATCATGGTCTGGTACAGCAATCTGAGTATTGCAGGGATAATAGTCTTGGATCAATCATGGTCTGATACAGCAATCTGCGTATTGCTTGGACATTAGTCTCGGATGAAACATGGTCTGATACAGCAATCTGAGTATTGCAGGGAGTAATAATCTGTGTATTGCAGGGATAATAGTCCCGGATCAATCATGGTCTGATACAGCAATCTGAGTATTGCAGGGATAATAGTCTCGGATCAATGATGGTCTGATACAGCAATCTGAGTATTGCAGGGATAATAGACTCGGATCAGTCATGGTCTGGTACAGCAATCTGAGTATTGCAGGGAGTAATAATCTGAGTATTGCAGGGATAATAGTCTCGGATCAATCATGGTCTGGTACAGCAATCTGAGCATTGCAGGGATAATAGTCTCGGATCAAACATGGTCTGGTACAGCAATCTGAGTATTGCAGGGAGTAATAGTCTCGGATCATGCATGGTCTGATACAGCAATCTGAGTATTGCAGGGAGTAATAGTCTCAGATCAATCATGGTCTGGTACAGCAATCTGAGTATTGCAGGGAGTAATAGTCTGAGTATTGCAGGGATAATAGACCCGGATCAATCATGGTCTGATACAGCAATCTGAGTATTGCAGGGATAATAGTCTCGGATCAATCATGGTCTGATACAGCAATCTGAGTATTGCAGGGATAATAGTCCCGGATCAATCATGGTCTTGTACAGCAATCTGAGTATTGCAGGGAGTAATAATCTGAGTATTGCAGGGATAATAGTCTCGGATCAATCATGGTCTGGTACAGCAATCTGAGCATTGTAGGGATAATAGTCTCGGATCAATCATGGTCTGGTACAGCAATCTGCGTATTGCAGGGACAATAGTCTCGGATCAATCATGGTCTGGTACAGCAATCTGAGTATTGCAGGGATAATAGTCTTGGATCAATCATGGTCTGATACAGCAATCTGCGTATTGCTTGGACATTAGTCTCGGATGAAACATGGTCTGATACAGCAATCTGAGTATTGCAGGGAGTAATAATCTGTGTATTGCAGGGATAATAGTCCCGGATCAATCATGGTCTGATACAGCAATCTGAGTATTGCAGGGATAATAGTCTCGGATCAATGATGGTCTGATACAGCAATCTGAGTATTGCAGGGATAATAGTCTCGGATCAGTCATGGTCTGGTACAGTAATCTGAGTATTGCAGGGAGTAATAATCTGAGTATTGCAGGGATAATAGTCTCGGATCAATCATGGTCTGGTACAGCAATCTGAGCATTGCAGGGATAATAGTCTCGGATCAAACATGGTCTGGTACAGCAATCTGAGTATTGCAGGGAGTTATAGTCTCGGATCAATCATGGTCTGGTACAGCAATCTGAGTATTGCAGGGAGTATTAGTTTCGGATCAATCATGGTCTGGTACAGCAATCTGAGTATTGCAGGGAGTAACATTCTCAGATCAATCATGGTCTGGTACAGCAATCTGAGTATTGCAGGGAGTAATAATCTGAGTATTGCAGGGATAATAGTCCCGGATCAATCATGGTCTGATACAGCAAACTGAGTATTGCAGGGCTAATAGTCTCGGTTCAATCATGGTCTGGTACAGCAATCTGAGCATTGCAGGGAGTAGTAGTCTCGGATCAATAATGGTCTGGTACAGCAAGCTGGGTATTTTAGGGAGTAATCGTCTCGGATAAATCATGGTCTGATACAGCAATCTCTGTATTGCATGGAATAATAGTCTCGGATTAATCATGATCTGGTACAGCAATCTGAGTACTGCAGGGAGTAATAATCTGAGTATTGCAGGGATAATAGTCTCGGATCAATTATGGTCTGATACAGCACTCTGAGTATTGCAGGGAGTAATAGTCTCGGATCAATAATGGTATGGTACAGCAATCTGAGTATTGCAGGGAGTAATAGTCTCGGATCAATCATGGTCTGATACAGCAATCTGAGTATTGCAGGGAGTAATACTCTCGGATCAACCATGGTCTGATACAGCAATCTGAGTATTGCAGGGAGTAATAGTCTCGGATCAATTATGGTCTGATACAGCAATCTGAGGGTTGCAGGGGTTAATAATCTGAGTATGGCAGGGATAATAGTCTCGGATCAATCATGGTCTGATACACAATCTGAGTATTGCAGGGATAATAGTCTCGGATCAATCATGGTCAGGTACAGCAATCTGAGTATTGCAGGGAGTAATAGTCTCGGATCAATAATGGTCTGGTACAGCAATCTGGGTATTGTAGGGAGTAATAGTCTCCGATAAATCATGGTCTGATACAGCAATCACAGTATTCCATGGAGTAATAGTCTCGGATTAATCATGGTCTGGTACAGTAATCTGAGTATTGCAGGGAGTAATAATCTGAGTTTTGCAGGGAGTAATAGTCTCGGATCAATAATGGGCGGGCACAGCAATCTTAGTATTGCAGGGAGTAATAGTCTCGGATCAATCATGGTCTGATACAGCAATCTGAGTATTGCAGGGAGTAATACTCTCGGATCAACCATGGTCTGATACAGCAATCTGAGTATTGCAGGGAGTAATACTCTCGGATCAATCATGGTCTGGTACAGCAATCTGAGTATTGCAGGGAGTAATAGTCTCGGATCAATCATGGTCTGGTACAGCAATCTGAGTATTGCAGGGAGCAATAGTCTCGGATCAATCATGGTCTGGTACAGCAATCTGAGGATTGCAGGGAGTAATAGTCTCGGATCAATCATGGTCTGGTACAGCAATCTGAGTATTGCAGGGAGTAATAGTCTCGGATCAATCATGGTGTGATACAGCAATCTGAGTATTGCAGGGAGTAATAGTCTCGGATCAATCATGGTCTGATACAGCAATCTGCGTACTGCAGGGACAATAGTCTCGGATCAATCATGGTCTGGTACAGCAATCTGAGTATTGCAGGGATAATAGTCTCGGATCAATCATGGTCTGATACAGCAATCTGCGTATTGCTTGGACATTAGTCTCGGATCAATCATGGTCTGATACAGCAATCTGAGTATGGCAGGGAGCAATAATCTGAGTATTGCAGGGATAATAGTCCCGGATCAATCATGGTCTGATACAGCAATCTGAGTATTGCAGGGATAATAGTCTCGGATCAATCATGGTCTGATACAGCAATCTGAGTATTGCAGGGATAATAGTCTCGGATCAATCATGGTCTGGTACAGCAATCTGAGTATTGCAGGGAGTAATAATCTGAGTATTGCAGGGATAATAGTCTCGGATCAATCATGGTCTGGTACAGCAATCTGAGCATTGTAGGGATAATAGTCTCGGATCAATCTTGGTCTGGTACAGCAATCTGCGTATTGCAGGGACAATAGTCTCGGATCAATCATGGTCTGGTACAGCAATCTGAGTATTGCAGGGATAATAGTCTTGGATCAATCATGGTCTGATACAGCAATCTGCGTATTGCTTGGACATTAGTCTCGGATCAAACATGGTCTGATACAGCAATCTGAGTATTGCAGGGAGTAATAATCTGTGTATTGCAGGGATAATAGTCCCGGATCAATCATGGTCTGATACAGCAATCTGAGTATTGCAGGGATAATAGTCTCGGATCAATCATGGTCTGATACAGCAATCTGAGTATTGCAGGGATAATAGTCTCGGATCAATCATGGTCTGGTACAGCAATCTGAGTATTGCAGGGAGTAATAATCTGAGTATTGCAGGGATAATA